>NC_090733.1:120551388-120611388 GCF_036898095.1 Palaemon carinicauda | reverse complement strand
TTTGTAACGTCTCTCTGGTGATCGATCGTCAAACTGGGGTTCGAGTCCCGCTCAAACTCGTCATTTCCTTCCAACCTCATCCTTGTGAGCTAAGGATGATGGGTTTGCGGGAGCCGATAGGGTTTCCTGCTGAGTCATCAGCAGCCATTGTCTAGCCCTCCCTGGTCCTAGCTTGGGTAGAGAGGTGTCTTGGGCGCTGATCATATGTATATATGATCAGTCTTTATGGAATTGTCCTGCTTGCTAGTGTAATGGCACTACCCCTTGTCTCTGCCATTCATGAGTAGGCGTAAACCTTGAATGATCTCAGTAGGGAAAGAAGTCCGGTAGAGAGAAATAAAATCAAGATATTAAACAGTCAAACTGATAGGCTACTAATTCACTTTTGTAGATTTTGTTGTGTCATGAAATCATTATATAGTACGTTCATAGGGAAGACGAAGAGATATAGAACATGCTTCAAAGGAAGAACAGCAGACGCATTGTAACAGTAAACCTCTGATATCTTATTTCTCTTCTCGTTTTGTTAGTTTTTATATTTTATATAGGAAATATTTATTTTGATGGTGGTGTTGTTCTTAAAATATTTTATTTTTCTTGTTTCCTTTCCTCACTGGGCTATTTTTCCCTGTTGGAGCCTTTGGGCTTATAGCCTTTTGCTTTTCCAACTAGGGTTGTAGCTTAGCTAGTAATAATAATAATAATAATAATAATAATAATAATAATAATAATAATAATAAAAACACACGAGTAGCGTTGTTGCACCTTCAGTGTGGGTATCAGAAACAAGACTGGATAGACCAGGGTTTAACAATAGGTTCAAGCCTTTGCCTTAAGTAAACCCTGGATTTTATGATAGACTTTAAGCAGTAGCCTACAGCCAGCAACGGATCGTAATGTGTAGTTGGAAAAAAAAAGTGAGGGATTTGAAACTATCGACATATAAATATCTTCTCGTCTAGTATCTTTTGAGATGAAATAGACGAAGATGGTTTACCTGTGACAAGTGATATCTTGCAGTATCATGCGAAAGATAAAATAGTCAACTGTTCGTCAGTTGCATTATTATTATTATTATTAATATTATTATTATTATTATTATTATTATTATTATTATTATTATTATTAGCAGCTACGATCCTATTTAGAAAAACAAGATACGATGAGACCTAGAGCTCCAAAAGGGAAAAATCAACCCAGTGTGAAGAGGAAATATATAAACTGCAAGAGAAGTAATGAACAAATAAGATCAAATATTTAAAAAATAATAACAGCATTAAAATAGATCTCTCAGATATAAACTATAAAAACTTACTTAGTGGAATTGGCTTAATTGTAGCTATTCTTCATTAGTATTGGCTTCTTTTGATCCCCTAATAGCAGAAGTTTCGTGGCATGAAGTCAAAAGTAAACTGTCTCAGATTTACATAGGATTTTGCGGAAATAAAACATTAAAACACTTGCTGATATTTGTTGTGCGAAAAGAGCCATATAGATTTTGGCACGAAGTTGTCAGCGCTGCAAGTGTATATGCAGTGTATATATATATATATATATATATATATATATATATATATATATATATATATATATTTACACATATACATATATATGCATGTATATATAGGCTTGTTTATATATATACAGTATATGTTATATACATTAAACTCACGCACACACACACACACACACACACACACATATATATATATATATATATATATATATATATATATATATATATATATATATATATATATATATATATATATACATACAGTATATATCCATGCATCCACTCCCATCTATATATGCTTTATATGCCAGTCCATATCCGGAAATTTTCTTAGTTCGTCAATCTATCGTCTTTTCTTCCTTCCCCTGCTTCTTTTACAATTCACAGGGACCCATTCTGTTATTCGTATTGCTCATCTATTGTCTCTCATTCTCATTGTATATCCTGCCTATTTCCGTTTCTTTTTCTTACATTTTAGAATTTCGTATCCATGTTGCTCTTTGTCTCTCCAAGTGTTTTTCTCATCATTATTCTTTCCATAAGTCTTCGAGTTGTCGCTAGCATATGTTCTAAGGCTTTAGTAAGGCTTCAAGTTCCTGATGCATAAGTTAATACTGGTAGGACAATCTCATTAAATACTTTTCTTTTTAGAGAAAATGACATTTTACTTTTCACAATCTCATTATGTTTCCCAAATGCTCTCCATCCCATGCTTATCCTGCTTTTTATTACGTATATTCATTAATAGAGTACCTATATATACGAGTATATACCCTATTCATTAACAATCTCCAGAGGGTCTCCATAATTCTTTTTTTTGTTGCATTTTCATCGGAGGTTATCTTAGTTTTACTCATATTCATTTTCAGTCCTACATTTCTGCTTTTTCTATTCAAATCTTCTATCATCTTGTGTAATTCCTGCCATGATTCACTAAACACAACTATATCTCGATTAATATTAATTTCTACTTTTTCCCAATCTAATTAAAAAAAAAACTTCTTCTAGGCATGCTGTGAATAATTTAGGAGAGATGGGGTCTCCCTGTCTAACTCCTTTCTCAATCGAAATTTTCTCACTATATGTAGGTTTAGGATTGCTGTACTTCTTGCATTGATATCTTCAAGTGTTCTAACACAAGGTTCTTCTATTGCTGGTTTTTGAAGAACTTTGTATACTGCTGATGTTTAGACAGAATCAAAAGCTTGCTCATATTCTATAAATGTATTACTTAGTGGTTTGTCATACTCTGTTGATTTTTCCATTATCTTCTTAATTACATCGATATGGTCAGTTGTTGATTTTCGGTGATCAATCTATTCTGAAGAAGTGTTTTAATTCTTTCATTCTACCTTGTTTTGAGTATTGTTCTCCTGTCTGGTGTTCAGCTGCTGATTCTCATCTTAATTTGTTGGACAGAAACTTAGGGTCTATTAAATTTCTTATTCCTGATCTAGATATTAATTTTTGGCACCGTCGTTCGATTAGTTCATTATGCATGTTGCATAAGATTTTTCATAACTCTGACCATCCTTTACATTCAGATCTCCCTGGACAATTCTATCCTGTTTGTAATACTAGGCAGGCAGTTGATTCTAATAGCCAGGCCTTCTCCATCATGAGGCTCAATACTACACAGTACTCTAGAAGTTTTATTCCAGCTGTTACCAAGTTGTAGAATGATCTTCCTAATCGGGTAATTGAATCAGTAGAACTGCAAAAGTTCAAAGTTGGAGCAAATATTTTCATGTTGACCAGGCTGGCATGAGTCTTTTTATAGTTTATTTATGACATATTTGTTTTTGATGTTGTTAATAGTTTATATACAACATGTCTGTTTTGACGTTGTTACTTATTTTAGAATGATTTATTGTTAATTTGTTCTCTTCATTTATTTATTTCCTTATTTCCTTTCCTCACTGAGCTATTTTTCCTTATTGGAGCCCTTGGACTTATAGCATCTTGCTTTTCCAACTAGGGTTGTAGCTTGGCTAGTAACAATAATAATACCCACTTCTAGAGCCTGCCTGCTGTTTTAACTGATCAAAGTCTAGCTGTTTCTAATCGGCCTAATGTAATCTTTGCAAATATTTTTTTTTTTTCATTATTATTACGCAGAGTAAACTTAATAGGAAGCAATTTTTCACGTCTTTTGTGTCTCCCATTTTTGTGAAGGGGTATAATGATAGAGTTTTTCCAAGCTGTAGGTATAGAGCATTCTTGCAGACATTTGGCGTCGAGTTTAGCCAGTTTTACTACTATGAAATCTCCTCCATATATTTTAAAATCAATTGTTAGGCCATCTTCTCTTGCTGCTTTGTCTGTCTTTTAATGCTTTCTTTACCTCCCCTACTTTTACTTTTGGTACCGGTTCAGGTGTTTCATTATTTCTATTGGTGAAGTTATTTCTTATATCACCATTGTATAGAATTGTATAGAAATCCTCTGAAATTTTTATCACTCCATCTCTATTATGGATAATATTTCCATTTCCATTCTTTTAAACAAATATATGTTGGTCCCCTGTTCCAAGTCTTCTTTTCATCAATTTGATACTTCTTTCTTTCTCTAGTGTTTCCTCAGATTTGGTCTGATTGTGTTTATGAATATCTTGGGTTTTAGTTTGTTTAATGTTTTGGATAGTTCTGCTAATTAGATTCCATCGCTCTTGGATTTTACCCTCTTTTCCAATCTTTTCTTTATTTAGTTTTAGGTCTTTTGTGAGTCTTCCTTGATCTTGTTTAGGAACTATTGCACCTATCATTTGTGCTGATTCCAATATAAATTTTGTTAAATTACTGTTAATTTCTTCTTTACTTGCTTCCATTTCCTCATATATATATATATATATATATATATATATATATATATATATATATATATATATATATATATATAAATATATATATATATATATATATATATATATATATATATATATATATATATATATATATATATATATATATATATATATATATATATATATAATTCTTATTTGATAACTAGGCCTAGCAGAGATATTTTCACTAACTATTTTACAACTATAAGAACCTAAACTTGACGCATTCTCATAACTGGTCCCAGGAACCCATAGATCTAGGATCATCGAGTTTAAAGTATCGATTCCAGTTTCCCACGGTAGTTTTTTTTTCTTTTTTCTGACTCTGAGGTACGGGTAAGGGAAAACCTCGCTATGGCGAATTAAATATCCACACACACACCCAGAGAGAGAGAGAGAGAGAGAGAGAGAGAGAGAGAGAGAGAGAGAGAGAGAGAGATTTGAAATTAATTAATTATACCATGAAATACACTGTAACTTTCTTTTAGAGATGTCATAAGTTTTTTTTTTCTTATTAGTCTCGTCTTTGGTTAATGTTGTCGGGTTTGGAAGCCCGGCAAGAGCCCGTGTCTTACATAAGGTAAGGCAATCTACACACACAGAGTTTGGAAATAATATAGGCTACTCCTAGAAGTAGGCTAGTGATTGAAAATTTAGCTGTATTAAATTTACGATTATCTTCTAAGTTAAATTCAACACTAAAAGTATTTTTTCGTTATAGATTATTGTTCTAAAAGTTTGTTACCTTATAATAATTAGTAAGTGAAACATGTTTTATAAATGAAAAAAAAAAAAATAGGCCCGCCATGATCTATCATAAAATAAAACGCAATTTAACTTGTATTATACGTAAAGAATGAATACTTCAAGTTCTTACATTTAAATCTAAAAGACAGAAAATAATGGATTCTTGGCGGTGTCCCCAACACTCCCATTGCAATGAAGCGTAGTAAAGCGTAGGTCAGCTTCGTTACATTCGGTAAATCCGGGCCCCGGGAAACCTTAGCTTGAATTCAGAACGCCCGCCTTAAAACGTTGCCACTTTGTGTTTGATCTTCTTTATTTTATTAGACTTAAAATGTTAGTTGTACCTTCTACTGCGCATATAACATAAACTGGCATCCAGTGCATAAGTTCAGTTGCCATTAAAGAGTCTGCTAAAACGTACTTACAAATTATATTATATCCATAGAAAAATTGTTACCATACAACGCTATTTCAACCAGATGAAGCACCATTCGTCAGCTCCAGAGTTGCATTACATAATCAAATCAGCCAAAATCTTATTTAAGTAAACAATCATGGGCAGTTAATTATAGGCGTAATTTATGACATAGAAATAACCTGGCTGAATGTAATGTGATGACTTACATATACGAAAAATAACGGTTTTCCTGTACTATAAACTAAGAAGCCGAGCTGAGTGAGAAGCCAGGAGTTAGAGAAAAAGAGAGAGAGGGAGAGAGAGAAGGAGAGTGAGAGAGAGAGAGAGAGAGAGAGAGAGAGAGAGAGAGGAGAGTCGGTAGAGAAGTCAGTGAGCAGCCTAAGAGAAAGACGCTTGCTTTCAGATTGGGCTGCGCCAAGTTGCATGTCTTTGTCTCAATGCACATCATTATTTAGTAAATGTGATTCACATAGGAGGTATCCATCTCACACAAGTACCCGTGGCCTACGGGGCTGCTATGTGCAGTGACATGTGATATATTTCAGTGCAGATTATTTTGTGTTTGGGTTTTTTAAGAGAAATCACTGACGTTTCCGTGAATTGCAAATGGGCCCAAGTGATATTTGAGTGCAATACCTGGCAGATCAAGCACATTACTTTGCCGGCTCTTATTTATTGCATTAGTTTGACGTAGGTAAATCTTGCAGCAGTCCCCACGAAGTGAGCAATCATGCCTGCCGTAAACGGAACTGTAAGTAGCCCACCAAAATCCATGTTTTCTTGTTGACAGGTATTTAAAAGACATGTTTATGATGGCATGCTTTGTTTATACAGCTATATTATTCTCATCTTTACCATTGTATTTAAGAAATGTGCATACTAATCGCAATAAAACGATTTCATTACATTTGTGTTGGGCGGCAGCAAGAGGAAGCAATTTCACATGTTTTTTTTTTTGTAAACGTTATTGTTATTTCTTTTCCCTGTTGGCGGTAAGGACTTGATAAACATTCGCAAACTATCTTATTAGAGGGAAATTTATTTAGTTTTAGATTGCAATTATAAATAATAAAAACTAAATCATATGCTTATGGCGGGTTTTCTTAATGGTTCATTGTATAGCTTTAGCGGGATAACAGGAGGATAATAAATGATGCGCACCGGCGATCCTCAACTGTTGAAGCGCGGCTACATCGATGGGATGCCATAAACTTATTTTTTTTAAAACCTTACAGATATTAACATTTATATAGCTTAATACTATTTGAATGCTGATATTTTTTAAAGCATATTTGATTTAATTTGCGTTAATTGTGAGTAATATACTGAGAAAAGGAGTAATGTGAAAATCTTAATTGTTATGCTAGTGGCAAATTGGCAATGGTTCCTAGTCACGTGACTTTGCTCTCCTCTTCCCATTGGTCGGGCGTTGAGATCTGGCGCCTTTATGAACTTCAAGTTCAAAATACGGACGACTTCGGTTCGGCCGCCTTAACACCAGGCGCAATTTTTGCGTTGTGAAAATCAAACGCAAATTGTCTTTATGTTTTAAGTTCTGCATTGAATTAGAGAAAATTAATACCCAGAGGATACGGAAAATGGCGGTAGACGGTCCCTTAAAGGTTAGAATACGAATTGGTTTGTTTATTAGCAAAAGTAAGCAGTTCCCTAGGTCACAGGTGAATCATTTTCTTAGGTTAATTTTCGATCTAGATTTCCTTCTCATTTATTTTCTAGTGTTATTATCTTATTCCCTGTAAGGTTACCTTTTTGGATAGTACCTTTGGCTTAGCTGTGCTCAGTGCCAGTCTTCCTTGGCTAATTTAAACTCTAGGCCCATGGATTCTTTTCTTAGCTTACAATAATTAATTAATACGGAGTTTGAAAGACAGTCAAGAAATAGGAACAGGTATAGATATTTATATAGGGAAATATATGATAACTTGGAATTTTATTTCAAACTGATCAGTCTGGGTTGTTTACACCAACACCCTGATGTAAACAAGGCAGACAGCCATAGCATCACCCCTAAGACAGGCATTCTCGAGATCTACTACAGTAACAATGACAACTCGCTAATGAGCAAATACGACTTATGTGGCGTTAAATAGCAGTGAGGACTACATCATTGCACTCACAATTAAAACCTGGGGTTTGGCTCATACCAGACCCACCCTCGGTGGCAATACCCTGGTTGGATTTGGGTAAATTTGTGGTGATGTTACATCAGCTGACACCAGAGGCACGTGCAGCTATGTCAAATGCAACTTCAAATCGAGTCATGTTTTCCCAGGCTGCACAGACTCATAGTGGGACAACACACGGGTGACTACATGGCATAAAGAATGCTGCAGGGGAAACTTATTGGTAGCAGAGAAGTACGATTATGCTCTGTACAGTTCCTTGAGGGGGACAGCTATGGGAAACTTCTCACCAACTATTCACAGGCGACTTCAACCACCTAGCTATAAACTGGACGCCCAACCAAGAAATACCAGATAACACAAGAGAAGACAGCCCTCTGGCAAAATTTGCTGGGTGTGTTAAAAGATACCTACATGTATCAACATGTTACAGAGCTTACAAGATATTGTACTGTCTAGACGCCAACTCTTGATGACCTGCTCTTCACTTATGTACAGGAAATGATTGAACAACTAAGAAACTTTGACCATTTTAGGAGAAAGGTGTCATATTGGAATTGCATGCAAATTATATGTGGTACTCGTCACCCAGCAAACTAGCTCTGAAATACAACAAAGCAGATTACACAGATATCAAGCATGAACTACAAGGAAACTGGTAGAAGCTACATGGGAAAACAGTACTGGAGATGGTTGACATAATTGACAACGCAAGCACTGAAGCAGTAAGCCGCAACTCTGACCAAAAGACCCCAGTCCGGACCGATATGCCATACTCAAAGTGAAGAATAAATATCATGCATGGATTCATCATCTCAACACTAAAGATGGCTGGGATTATCTAAACTACATTGCTACTAGAAATGAAGCAACCCAGAGTTTGAACGCAAGTAGCTAAAAAGGCCAGGATAAACAGCAAAGCCATCTGGAACTATTTGAATAACAGATGTATAACAAAGACAACACTGGTGGATCTATGGGAAAGGAATGACAACTTTGTATTGGATGACAAGGGCAAGGTTGACATACGCAACCAGCAGTACTGTACTGCAGCATTTTCATAATTGAAGATTTGTCGCATATGCCATACTTCACTCCAAAGCCCTTGCAGTCAGAGCTGCAAATCATTACCAAAGGAGAGAGTCTAAGAAACTGGAGGCACTCAGAATAGACAAGGGACCAAGTCCAGTTACATGATCTACTCCAGTGTACTGAATGAGCTGGCGGAGATCCTGATCTAATAGTCTACCCATTGAGCTTTCTTTTCAAACAAAGCACATTACTAGGTGAAGTGGCCAAACGGGAAGATTGTCGCGATGATCACAATATTTAAAAAAAGCAGCTGGACAGATCCAGCCTTCTAACAGACCCATGTGTCTAACATCTGTTGTATGTAAGGTACTAGAAAGGATCATCTTGGAAGATATTAATGAGCATCTGAAAATCAGCATACTTCTGTGTAGGGCACAACATGGGTTTATCTCTGACAAATTCACTGTCACATTCTTGAAGCTGTAGGTGTATGGTCTGAAGTGCCTAGTTGCAATCCATCAGTTGATAAGGTCTGCCCAAATGCTTGCTAGGCCAGATTGAGATCTTTGTCTTAAAGGGCAGCTCACTTAAGTGGAATCAGCACTTCATGACATCGTTACAACCGTAGGTTTCAGTTAACGAGCGGTTTCTCCGAATGGGCTTACATCAGGAGCGGTGTTCCTTAAGGTACGGTTAAGTTATGGTGTCCCTCTTCTCGCTTTTTATTTGCGACATCCCAGACCTGCAGAACTACATCTCTGTGTTTGCAGATGACACAAAGATTTACCAGGCTATCTTAGACATGCACGAAGCCTATCAGTCCAATCACCAGAAAGGTCTTGACTAGCTGCAACAATGGACTTGCACGATGCAAATGCTCTTTCATCCAGAAAAGTAAAAGGCAGTGAACCTTGGGACAAAGAACCTTAGACATGACCACACCGTGCAAACACCCGAGAGAAAGATACACGCACTTGGTATCGCAACAGAAGAGAAAGATCTGGGAGTTATCATTGACCTAAAGCTTATGTTCTCCAAGCACATCCAAGCTTGGATAAAACCAAACAGTTTCCTGTAACTTGAAACCTATATTCTCAGTTCTGGATCTCCACAGTCTTTCGTCTGGCTGCATTCAGAATATCCTTCTGTAGTTTGTTCCCTGAAACTCAAACTGGGATGTGCAACGGCGAGCCACCAGATTAGTCTAAGTGCTACCTTTTCTCGCTTATACAGAATGTCTCACAGCTCTAGGTCTACTGAACTATTGGTGACAGAGAGCTGACATCATTCAGGCCTACGAGATCTTAACTAGAATTCGACCATATCCGGTTTGAAAGAATACAGTATTTGTGGTAACTACAGTATATGTTTAAAGCTTACATTCAACACTGACATGTGGGGCCATGCCGTGAAGCTACAAGTGCAGTGGCAACCATCGCCAAGGAATTCCTTTGCAACAAGAGGGACGAATTCTTGAAACAGTCTCGGTCAAGAAGCAGTATAGGCTCCCACTGTAAATGCTTTCAAGTCCACATTTCAAGTTCTTGTATTAACCACACGGTTAATTGTGCAGTATAGTGCTCTTCCAAGTGACCGCCTTGGTAATCAGAAGAGTACCAAATAAGCTTTGGTACGGATCTAATTACTGTACTCTATTTGAGTACCAAATGACCATACTATAGGTAAATAACTAAAGGTAAATTATCATCTTGATGGTTGGTGCATTTCTGACAATTGGAGAAATGCCCTCGTTTATTTTCCATACCTTATACAGTATAGAACAAATATTAAGGCTTTCAATAATAAATTGAAGACTGGTTTCTAAGTGCTTTGATAATGTGAATGTAATAGTCAGAATACCTAAGAATATACTGTATACGACAAATAAATCTTGTAGGTCATATAGTGTGTAAGGTTTCCTTGTGTGATAGAATCAGGAAAACAGCCCTTGGTAAATAAATAATACTTCAATTACTAGCTAAACTGGAATTCGCTATAAGAAATGGACGAGTGCTGGCTAGTTTGGTATTTTTCTCTATTACTGTAATTTTAATAAAGACTGGGGCATAATAACTTACGTATCGGTCACATTAAAATGTGAAATATATTTTTCACTCCATTGTTTACATATGAGATTGAAGGGGACTTATTACGCATGCTTGGTTCCGATTGTTATGGAGAGCTTTCTGTGCATTTACAATGACGTAAATGTCAGGTGGTTTTTTAAACCAATTAACAGCTTAAAAGTACTTCTTCATAAGTTCCCAGATGTTGTTCGACAACAGCCATTGTTTTTTCACCTTCCCCTCCAGTTTCAACTTCACCACCATCACTTAAAGATGTCTCCAAGATTGAACTTAAGGGAAGTACATCAAACTGTTTTGAAATTTAGTGTAATTTTGTTTATTTCGTCAATGGATTATGATGGAAATGCTCTCCATTCGGTTTATAGCTATTGTTAATCGTGAAATTAAAAAATACAGTGAACCCTCGTTTATCGCGGTAGATAGGTTCCAGACGCGGCCGCGATAGGTGAAAATCCGCGAAGTAGTGACACCATATTAACCTATTTATTCAACATGTATATTTAGACTTTTAAAACCTTCCCTTGTACGTAGTACTGTTAACAAACTACCCTTTAATGTACAGAACACTTAATGCATGTACTACAGTACCCTAAACTAAAACAGGCACAAATATTAAAGGCAATTTTATATCATGCGTTTCCTAAACACGTTAAAAAATGGCAACCAATGTTTTGTTTACATTTATCTCTGATCATAATGAAGAAACAAACTGGAGGTAGAGCTTTGCTTATTACCCAGACATATTTCCCATACTATTCCCTTAGAACTACATCACGTCTTCCTACTTTAGATATATATATATATATATATATATATATATATATATATATATATATATATATATATATATATTTATATGTATACACATACATACCTACATATATACATACATATACATAAATACATGCATACATATATATATACAGTATATATGTTACTGTATATATATGGGGTTATGGAAAAAATCCGCGAAGTGGTGAATCCGCGATGGTCGAACCGCGAAGTAGCGAGGGTTCACTGTAACCTAAATAATGATGCACATTTTTTAAAAGCTCCTTATGTTATCCCTCAAAAGTTTGATTCTGACTTAATTTTTAGGGAAGACCAGCACATTTTCTACGGCAAAGCTTTTGTAAAGATTGCCCCCCAAAAAATAAGAGAGATGTAGATGTCAATCATAGTTATTGTGATGTACTTTATCATAATGTAGGGATTTATTTGTGATTTACTTTTAGTTTGCGACCTGGGAAAGTGGTCCGGTCAGCGGTTATTATTATCATTACTTGCTAAGCTACAACCCTAGTTGGAACAGCAGGAAGCTATAAGCCCTGGGGGTCCAACAGGGAAAATAGCCCAGTGAGGAAAGGAAATAAGAAAAAATAAAATATTCTCAGAAGAGTTAACAAAATTAAAATAAATATCTCATATAAACTAAAACCTTTTAACAAAACAAGAGGAAGAGAAATAAGATAGAATAGTTAGCCCGAGTGTACCCTCAAGCAAGAGAACTCTAACCCAAGACAGTGGAAGACCATGCTAGAGAGGCTATGGCACTACCAAAGACTTAAATAATAATGGTTTGATTTTGGAGAGTCCTCCTAGAAGAGCTGTTTACCATAGCTGGAGAGTCTCTTTTACTCTTACCAAGAGGAAAGTGGCTACTGAACAATTACTGTGTATTAGTTAACCTCTTGAGTGAAGAAGAATTGTTTGGTAGTTATAGTGTCAGGTGTATGTGGACAGAGGAGAATATGTAAAGAATAGGCCAAACTATTCGGTGTGTGTGTAGGCAAAGGGAAAATGAACCGTAACGAGAGGGAAGGATCCAATGTAGCACTGTCTGGCCAGTCAAAAGACCCTGTGACTCTCTAGCAGAAAGTTTTTGACCTGGGAAGGGGGCCCAGGGGCTTGCCCCCTCCTTGCTATAGGTTATGACCTGGGAACTGGTAAATGAGGTTAGGTGGGTTTGTTAGAGGTTGTGACCTGGGAACTACTAGGTTAGGTTAGGTGGGTTTGTTAGAGGTTGTGACCTGGGAACTACTAGGTTAGGTTAGGTGGGTTTGTAAGATTACCCTTTTACAAATCTCAAAAGTGTTAAATAATCACGTTTTGGCCGTTTTCAGTCACTTAACGAACCATATATTTTTCCAACGGGTTATCTTATGCTTACTCTATTTTGAATTTCTGACCATTATTATTGCTGTAAATGACGTTTTTTAACATTTCCCCACCCAAAAAAAACCGGTATTCGACTCCCGTCCCCCATAATCGTCGTTATATAAGTGGGCCCAAAAACTCAAACGGGTTGTTTGCCCCAATTATCCTGGTCAGAAATGCACAGAACACAAGATAGTGAGTAGGAAAATATATGGTACATGTATTTGGCTAGGAATTATTAAAGTCATAATTACAGAGGTATGCTATTTCCGGATGTTTAGAACACTTGGAATGATTTTGATTCTATACCCAATTATGCCAGGATTGAAAAACTAAATTATTTTTATGAAATTTGCTGACAATCTAGTGTTTAATGGTAATAGTCAATGGTGTGGGCAAGCCATGTATTATGTCTATCTTTAGTCTGACATAGTCAGCTTGTCGAGAAGCCCTTTATCTCTAGATTGTCTAGATTCAGAGTTTTTAGTGGTTTTAGAGGTGGCGTCTTCTCGATTTGGTAGTATCTACGGTTATATTTATTTAGACCTCCCACTTACGTTCTGATTTATATTTTTCCGGGTTAAAATACGTTAAAACGAGATTTCTTGCGGGTGAATTTAGTTCAATTTGAGAGGCGTAAACTTTATTACTTGTCAAATCAATTTTCTTTATAGGAAATTGTATATTTTGTTTGGTCTGAAATAAGATATGAAGGTAGTTTTATGATTTACGAAATATGATTTAAGTATTACCATGCCAGGATTGAAGCAGGTTGGAAAAAAAAAAAAAAAGGTGAAGATTTAGTCTTAGGGTGAGATTAGAATACAGCAGTCTAAGGGAGTTTGCAGGGGGCGTAGCCAACTCTGTTGGCAAGTAGGTAAGGATGCGGCTCTTAGGTTAGGTTAGGGTTGGGACTTACTCTTAGGTAAGCTAAGAATACAGTAGTCTAAGGGTGGTTAACTTGAGGGGCATACCTCTTGTGGTAGGCAAGTACAGTAGTTAAGGACTAAGGATGCAGGTCTTTGGTTAGGTTAGATGGGGAACCTTAGATTAGGTGGTGCTCTTGTTTGTTACTATTTTAAATTGTGGCTTTTCAGTCATGACATTAAAAATTTTATACCTGGTCTGTCCTAACAAACTACACAAATTTTCATAATGGTGAAAGAATAAACCCTATAAATCATAGGGGAAAAAATGGAGAAAAAGGCATTATTTCATTGTTCTATAATGTCTCTTTAAGTTATATACTGTACTGTGCCAACTTTCAATGCTATAGCTATAAAACTAAGGGTGGAGTTAGAATTTGAAGGTCATATAAGTATAGAATTTGAAGGTCAGTAAGTATAGTTTCGAGATATGACCGTTTAAACCTTTTTGTATTTTTCCAGACTATAAGTAAATCATGATTATTGTGAATTCTATATTCCTTTTTAGGTATTTTACACCAAAGCTTATCATAATTTAAGTTTAAATGATAATTCCTTTGCCTAATATCTTGTCCCCACCCTTCCTTTTCCTGTTCTCTCTCTCTTTACTAACATCGCTGATATGCAAATAGAGGATTTTCTTCTGTATGTTAGTGTGATAGTTTGATTGTCTTTTCCTCTTTGACATGATAAAATTCTTTCTGACACAAAGAAAAACACTTAAAAGCAAGTGAAAGTTAGAGGTCAAACTCGAATGTTTTGTATATTCACGAAGGAAATATTAATAAATCATGATTTTTTTTAACTTTATATTCCTCTTTGGGTACAGTATTAATAAACAAAAACTAAGATGTTCATCATAATTGAAGATCCCTTTGCCCAATACAGTATCCCTCTTCTTTATGCTCCTGGTCACTCAGTTTCGTGCCTTTTTCTATTCTCTTTCACTAACTGCTAATATCACTGATATGTGACTTAGAGTTCATTTTTTTCTGTATGTTAGTGGGATGTTTTGATTGTCTTTTCCTCTTTGGCATGATGAAAATCTTGCAGAAATAAAGAAAAACGTGTAAAACATGGAATGTCAGACTCGACGAAAACTCTCTTGAGGTTTCTGCGCGCACTTAATGCATGCAAGCTCATAATCCTGTCTTGTGACTTGAAAAATCTCTGCAGATGCCATTGCTTACAATTTTTTTTTTTTTATTAAAATGTTATAATTATCAAAATTTACAATACCAAGAAATATTGCATTTTCTTGTATGGATCAATGTTTTTGGCTTAACGGGTTACTTTGATTAATTACTTTGTAGCTATGAAAGTAAGAGGATTTTTGACAAAATATTCCATATCTACATTCTTCAATGTCAGGTGAAGCTCCTTGGATTTTTTCATGTTTTTGTGTTTTTCCTTATACACCTATATATTGGTTTACTGGCTGGTCCTCTTAACACATTTGGGATACTTGCTTCTCTTGGAAGAACACCATGATTACATAAAAATCTTGGTCTGAAATATTACGTAAAAATGGCTTAAAATAATAATTATTGAACTTTGTATACAATCCTCACAAATGTCGAACATGGATGAATTGCTGAAGTACATTTTAATGACTTGGGAAAATACAATAAAAACTGGTGATTAAAATATGCAGTATCTGAATTTTGATGGCCCAATTCGAGGCGAGACTTGGTCAAATCGTCACAAATAGAGATTGGTAAATTGCCATGCATGCGTGAAGAGGTCTTGATCTCAAAACTCATCCTTTGAAAATTTCTTAAAACCATTAGCCAATATGTATTTACTGGAGGTACCTTGTTCTGATTGCCTCATTGTGCTCGGTAGGGTTTTTCGTATGCTGGCGAAAATTGCCATGGCGTGCAATGAGGAGGAGTCAAGCAAGGTGGAAACAAACATACAATTGTAATGAGAGGTACATTATTGTACTAGGTGTGGCATGGAAAAAATCAATAAGCATCTTAGAAATAAACAATTACTGAATTTAAATATTTTTTCACTGCTATTCATTTGTGCAGATAATGCATTGAAAAGAAATCTTAGCTTTCATGTGTTAAGGATAAGAAAAATATAAATTAGGCGGTTGGTGTTTAAAGAGAATTATCCAAGGATGTCTGATATTTAAGTTCTTCATATGTAGAAATATTTCTTGTATTTAATTTATTTTAGCAGAGATTTTTTGTGTATGACTGCTATTTCATTTTGTAAATACCCAATTAGGCAATTCCCGTAGAATAACACTAAATGTCAAATTAGGTGACTACCATTCGATTATAAGATATTTAGAAACATTTTTAGTGTTGTACGTTCATTTCTTTCTGTGAATCAACTTGACCATTTGTTTTTTTCTCCATTCCTAGGAAAGAATTTTGTTGCTCGTACTATTTTTTTTGTACGGAGATTAGGGTGTTTACTCGTAATGAAAAAAAATTGTTACCGTTTATTATCAAGAAGTAAACAGAGTTGGCAATAGGGATCTTATGCAGCAAACCAATGCAATACTTGTAGAAAGAACATAATTCCAATATATGTTGAAAACTAAAGGAGCATTACTGACCATCTTTATTGGCTTTAATAATCTGGTCATTTCACAATCAATACTTTAAAACCGTTATGCTCAATATCTATTTGATCAAGGGAAAAGCTAACAGTCATATTTAAAATACCATACTAAAATTCTGATAACATTTATAGAAATAGTGATAATATACTAATTAGAGCAAAGGTAGTTTGGATTCAAGGAATTCAGGTGAGTTGATTGTATGGAGGCCATTGATATAACATCAAAGGAAATTAAATCTGTCTTTATGATAAGAAATTAAATTATTGTATAGGTTTTCATGTATGGAAATCTTATATTTCAGGAAGTGTCTGGTAACTTATCAGTGGAAAACAATGTCCCTGCTCAGAAGAAAGGTGCAAAGAGTGTGGAGACTGTGTACCAAAAAAAGACACAGTTGGAACACATTCTCTTGCGTCCAGATACCTATATAGGTAAGATGATTTAGAATTTTTGCTGTTATTTGTTTTATTACTGTAAGCGATGTAATGGGCTAAGTTTACGTTTACGTTAAGTTTATGCAACAGCATTGCTATTTGTCATATTAAATGTATTAATTTGAAGGTATTAAAGCTTCAAAATTTGTTCTCAATGCTCAGTATGGAAAATATTTTGCCTTGAAAAAGACAGGTACAATTTTTAAAAATCCTGTAGATGATGTTAACTCTAGCAAAGGGAAGCTAAGGACAATGGGTGTACTGTGCTAAAATCTTGCATTTAACAAAAGTTTAAAAGTAGTTCTCGGTAAGTATATTAGGAAAAATAAAAATTACTTAAAAAATTTTTGATATTTAACAAAAGTTTAGCTCCCCTGTCCCAGCACCATTTGCATAGTTGTGAATTTAAGATCTATTAGGATAGTGCTAAGAGTGATTTTGTTGTGCAGATGTGGGGAATGAGTAACTAAGAAATTTTAGGAATTATCCCAAATTAAATTAAAGTATATGTGCATGAATTCTTTTAATCAAGGTATTATATTTGCTATATGAAAAGATTTTTGTATAAGTACTGTACTTGTTCCAAGCTTTGTAAATATCCTTATTAATTTTGCAGGGTCTGTTGAGTTCGCTACAGAACAGATGTGGACTTATGACGTTGAAGAACAGAAGATTGTACAAAAGGAGATCAGCTATGTTCCTGGTTTATACAAAATATTCGATGAAATTCTTGTCAATGCAGCTGATAATAAGCAGAGGGATCCTAAGATGGACACCATTAAAATAGATATTGATGGGTAAGTTACAAATCATGTTATTTATAGACTTTTAAATGTAATTGTGTTTATCGAAAGTTATTTCCTGGCTATTCAAAAATTATTTTATAATGTTGCAGTGTAGATTAAATATCAATATAGTCACCAAGACTTAGGTCCTTTAAGTAACCTTTAGTTGACTATTTATGCATAACAAGGGAATGGTAAATGGCATCTTTCAAGTATTTTAAAGTAGGTGTTATAGCTAAGTAATGGCAATCTTAAACTTGAGGATATAAAAGTCAGTAAGCAAATATTTTCCTCAAGAGTCTAGGTCTTAACAAAACTGTTTGGTTATGTAAGTTTGATGTCTGTGATACAGAATTAATATTTTGAAGTTGGTGTATTCTATCTGACTATTAAATTAGGTATGGAAAGGATGATTTTATTTTCTATTTTTGTAGGAGTTTGATAAGGATTTCATTATTTTTTTTTTTTTTTCAGAGAAAACAATGTTATATCAGTCTACAATAATGGAAAAGGTATTCCTGTTGCCATGCATAAAGATGAAAAAATGTATGTGCCAACTATGATTTTTGGCCATTTGTTGACATCGTCCAACTACAATGATGAGGAGCAAAAGGTGACTGGTGGTCGTAATGGTTATGGTGCCAAGCTTTGCAACATTTTCAGCACCAAATTTACAGTTGAGACTGCCTCTGAAGAATATAAGAAGAATTTCAAACAAACTTGGGCCAATAATATGTCTAAGACCAGCGAACCTAAAATCAAACCTTTCTGCGGTGAAGATTATACAAAGATTACCTTTTCACCAGATCTTTCAAAGTTTAAAATGGATAGCTTGAATGCAGATATTATTAGCCTTCTGTCTAGAAGAGCATATGATATTGCAGCCTCTACTAGAGGTGTCAAGGTTTTTTTGAATGGGAAGCGTGTACCAATTAAGAGTTTCAAAGACTATGTTGATATGTTTTTGAAAGACAAAGTTGATGATGCAGACAACCCTGTTAAAGCAACCTATGAGACTGTTAATGACCGTTGGGAAGTGGCTGTGGCATTAAGTGACAAAGGATTTCAACAGATGTCCTTTGTAAACAGTATAGCCACAACAAAGGTAAGATAAAATTTCATTATTGTTCTTATTGGTAATTTGATATTTTTAACCTGTTCATTAGAATTATTTCCATAAAGGTGTTTGCTATATTTAAAAATAACTAATATTGCTCTCAGTGTTTATCACAACCCATTGTGCTTTCAGTTATTGTGTTAAAGTGATTTAGGGCTTGATTGAATTTGTGGGTACTTAATTGCGAAATTATACTAGAGAAGTAATCATGAAATTGCAATAAAAACTTCAGTAATTGTTTAATCCAAATTTAAAGATTAATTTTTGGTTCTTCCAAACTTACATCAGGGGACCCCTGCCAGATCTGATTAGTTCAAAGTATTTTCTTCTGTACACAGCAGTACACCCATGTTTTTTTTTATAGGGGTTTGAGGGTTGGAGTAGGTGGTGTGTCAGCTGAATGAAGGGAATGGTTCTGTAAATATGACTTACAGAAAGGGATTTGCAAATTTCATTTTACAGATTTCATTGCCACTTTTTTAAAGAGATATTTAGTGAGAAATTTTAGTGTTGTATAAAAGTAGGTGTGCATTTTCTAGACAGCACAATAGTACTGTAGGACTAATGTAAAATCAGCTATGATAAGAATGAAAAACAATATGAGTAAAGTTCAATAGGAGCAGCTAAGAAAAAGACTAGTTGTTGACTAGTGAGATATACCAGAGAAGAATGAAAAATATTGATTAAAGTAATGATGATACAGATGGAAAAATATACATGTTATTACAGGCTTACAAACCGTTTATGCATTCTATACAAAGTTATTTGCTAAAACTAGAAAATAAAATTTCATGAAAGTTAAGGGAAGAGTTCATTAGTAATGCTTGTATTATCAGAAGGCTTATTAACTTGAAGACTTACATGTCTACCTTCATTTCAAGGACGACTTACATGCTTGAAGTGGTTATCCTTTTTTGTATAAAAACTTTCTGGTCCAAAAAGAAGGATGTTGTTCAGATGGCGCTTGCGTCGTGGCGTGGGTGGTGTGGCGCTGGTGGTTGGCTAGGGCCTTTGTATCGGCCCATCCCTTTGACGAAGGAATTAACTAAATGGAAGACAACCTGTGAATTGTGGATTTCACGCGCCTTTGCTTTATACACGACACCCAAAAGGTGCTCGCGCGAGGGTTGTAACCTCAGCATTCCATGCTTTTATCTTTCTCTGGTATAATTGGAAGGTTTTATCAGAAAAGGTATATAAGAAGGACTCTTTTCACCGGGCACCACAGGTCTCTCCCCAGAAATAGATTTTTCCTTCATCAAAATCAATTTTTTACTGAGGAGAGATATATGTTGAGTTGATTAGGTGATGTAGCATTACCGGAAAACTTGAAAGTATGAGTAGGTGGGATCTTAATCTGTAAATGTTCAAATGTGTGTTTGATTTCATTTATTCATTTATTTTTTTTAGGGCATTTAGCTGGTAAATGCTCTTATGCCTGTTATATAATTTACTTTAGAATAATTAGATCTTTCTTTTTTTAGTATATTGAAATTATTACCTGTAATTTTTTAGTGGGTTGTACATGGTTTGATAGTTGTATACATTCTGAATTATTTGGTTAGCTAAAATAAGAATTTATTTATTAGTGAGATTTTTATATAGTAGTATTGAGCTAAATTATTTCTTTTAATTGCAGGGTGGTCGTCACATAGATTATGTAGCTGACTCTCTTGTTAAGAATCTCATTGAAAATTTGAAGAAGAAAAATAAGAGTGGTGTGCAGATTAAACCCTTCCAGGTAATGATTTATAACAAGACTCATGATACAAAGTGTTATTGTTCTATCCCAACCCCATTAATAATACATTGTGTTGCTTATATCTGTGGTTTTGGAAAGCTAGTCACACCAGACTTGTAATATTCTATAGCCTTATTCTTTTCAAATGTCATGTCATTCATGATGATTTTCTTTTTTTTTTATGTTCTCATATTTTGCATGTAGTGTCATTGCTAATTTTGGTAAGCTGAGTATATTGAGTACTGATGAAATAATCCCTCAATGCAGATATCTGCAGGGCTGTGTGGTAGCTGTAGGGAAACCCTATGGTGGATCTATTTGCAATGCCCCTAAACCTCAAGTTGCTCCCTCTAAAGCTCTCAATAACCAAATCTAGAGGTTTGTGCCCTGGAGGCATTATTCAGGAGGTAGTATGCCTGGGATTGTATGCATTCCCATCCTTCAGCCTGATCAGCTGAACTCTAGAAAAGTTCAGATTAATGTCAAGTAATTGCATGATGCAGCCTCATGTCCATGGGCTCCATGACAGACCACTGGATTCTCTCTGGCTTCATGCATGGAGGCAGGGAATCTATGGCAAAATTATGCCAAGGTAATTGAGCTTGGATCTTCTTTTGAAGTAACTAAAGGCACTTAGCTTCTTCTGATTGCAAATTTCATCATATCTCTAGTGTGTGAAGATAAGTTGTCTCTCTCAGCCTTCAAGGTTTGCTGGTTTTTCTTTTCTTGAGTAATGACTGGCTGTATTATAGACCTATTAGACCCATTGAAGCACTTGCGTCTAGCCTGTCCATAACCTGTGGCAAAATCATAATAATTGGAATCTAGCTCATGTATGGAAGTGTTTAATCAGAAGTACTTAAAACACCCATCTAAGGTTCCATCAAGGCTCTCTCTAGTAAGACTTCATGGAGGCTTTTGTTTTCCTGAATAGTAGGCGAGCTCAATGCATTTACAGGTTTTGTCACTCAAGTTGAATGTTTGACCTCGATGTCCGTTGCCCAGGACTTCATGGCTAAAAACCAAGGATCAGGTCTTTCCAAAATCATAACACTCTGATTTAGGATAACAAGGCAGAATGTCAATGAAAGAAAACTCATTAATTTTCCTTGTCAGGGCATTTGAGGGTGGACTTACAAAAGACTGAGCTAATCCCTTTTCTATCCATAATTTTCCTTAAAACATATTTGAAAAATTGGTCTGTTAAGATCACTATCTCTGGGGTTTGACAAGTGATCAGCTGGCCCTATATAGTTACTTGAAAATAGGACTTTGGCCCCAATTTTAGCTTTACATATCAAGTTTTAATGTTAACCTTCTTTCAGAGTACCTGATAGTTTGTATGCTTCATATTTGATGTATTTTTTATTGAGATTTTTATTAGAAGTTTATTGTTACTTTTGCAATGCATAAATTTTATCTCATACAATTCAAATTCTTTCAGATTAAGAATCATATGTGGCTGTTTGTGAACTGTTTGATTGTGAATCCAACATTTGACTCTCAGACAAAAGAAAACATGACTCTTCAGGCAAAGAGTTTTGGTTCTAAATGTGTTTTGTCTGAAAAATTTTTGACAGCCGTAACAAAATGTGGTATTGTTGAATCTGTAATGGCGTGGGCAAAATTTAAACAGCAAGCTCAGTTGCAAAAAGTGTGCACCTCCAAAAAACAGAATAAAATAAGAGGTAAGACAAACAATTTATTTTATTTGTTAATTTTATGGGTCTTATTGTTGGCTATTGTGATATTTTTAGCTTCTTAGATGCATAGATGATAGAAAGCATATAAAAATACTTGATGCATTCACACATGAACTTTGGACTAATTAGTCGTTTTGGAGGGGTTCTATAATTATTTGGAATTTCAATAAGCAATGGTTATATAAGGATTTGTTCCCACAATGGATATTCATAATTTTATCCACCTAATAGAAAGGACAAAGTCACCAGCAGTTTTATAGTTTTTCTCTACTTCCATTTATGTTAGAGTACTGATTTTTTCATATTTTGTATTTTATACAATTCCAGGATTGCCCAAATTAGAAGATGCCAATGATGCTGGAACTAGATACTCTTCAGATTGTACCCTAATTTTGACAGAGGGAGACTCAGCCAAAACTTTGGCTGTGGCTGGTCTTGGTGTTGTGGGCAGAGATAGATATGGTGTTTTCCCTCTAAGGGGTAAGTTTCATGAGTTACCTATTACATAAGGAATTGTAGGCAGAGATCAATAAATGACATTTTTTTGATCAGATTTAAGCAACATTATGCATTTTATGGTAATGGTGAGAAATTTATATGCTGTTTTAAGAGGAGCAAATAAAAAGTTAGCAGCCGAGTGTAAGCCGTAGGACAATATGCCACTAATGGTATTAAAATTGTTGTAAAACTCAATATTATAATACACAGCAGAAACTGTTGAAAATTGTAATTTTCAAAATTTCAATTGCCAATGGGAATTGAGGATTAACTTGAATTTCTATGTGCCTCTCATGATGTTCATACTGCTGCTTCTCTTGAAGCTCTGCTTTATTGACATCTACCCCTTAAAGTAAGATTTCCCATCTGCTTTTCATTTAATAGAATTATGCCCCTAGTAAAGTATTAGCATAATCTAGCAGCTAAAGGTATGAAGTAAAGCTCTAGTATGCCACAAAACCTTTGTCTCTTGTGCCGTATCGTTCTGACAATCCTTTATTCCAGTGGATAGGTTTCTTAGTGCATTAAAAGACCTTCCTCTAGATTTGTTAGTAACTACTCTGTAGACTAATTCAAGGAAATTATGTAATCATGATCTGTATTCTTTTGTCTCATGTTGGGGACAGTACATATTGTGATTATTATAACCATTGAGAGTGCAATGGCCTCAGTATTCCTCTCTTAGAAAAGTAGGTTTCTATAATTGCCGACCAAATTAAAAGTTCCATGTGGAAAATGGAACTAGCTTAAAATTTAGTTCAGTGGGAAATCTGGGGAAGACTGGGCTAGCTGATTGTAGCAGGGATGGTCATGACAACAACACGCATGCACTGAACTCCAGTACAGCCCTTGACCGATCAAGTTTTGATAGTAATGTGCTTCAAAGGCTCTATCTTTTGTGAAATTTCAGAAGGCAAGTGATTTCACTTGAATACGGTAATTTTAACTAACTGGACTTCCCAAATCACATCTGAAGGTAATACTCTTCCTCTTGCTTGAGGGTACACTCAGGCATACTATTCTATCTGATTTCTCATCCTCTTGTTTTGTTAAAGTTTTAATAGTTTATATAGGAGATATTTATTTTAATGTTGTTACTCTTCTTAGAATATTTTAGTTTTCCTTGTATCCTTTTCTCACTGGGCTATTTTCCCTGTTGGGGCCCCTGGGTTTATAGCATTCTGCTTTTCCAACTAGGGTTGTAGCTTAGCAAGTAATAATAATAATAATAATTCAGTAAGGATTCTAATGGTGCACGGCACATTACAGAGTTGAGATCCTATTATAGAACCTCAAATTATGTAATTACAAGACCGTTCTGCTAAACCTTGATATTGCGTCAATCTTAGCCACTCTTAGATAGCTATATTGCACAGCAGGAGATGAGTTGGTTGCCTGGATCTTGATATCCCTTTACTTGTTGATGTAAATGCTCTAAAGAAACCTTTTTTTTCTTGTGGATGACGTGGCATGTTTGATTTCCTTAGATTGGATTGAAATGTTTTTGCTATTTTCAACTGAAGTTTATTGGTTGCATAATTTTGTGCATGATTCAGATTTGTTGCCTCTAATAGAAGGTTGCTGTTCAAAACCGAACTTTTTAGTCAACCAATTTCAAAGGCGATTTATCCAAATCCATCCATGCTGCATCTAACCACATGGACGATGTCAGGAGACCAGAAATCTCCCAAATCAATCAATCAATCTAACTACCTGGAGGCTATCCATCATATTCTTGGGAACAAAAGGTTTTCACAGCCCTCTATATTGTCTATCATGGGTTTGTAAAGATAGTCTATCAATGAAATGCTTATTTTGATTGGAGAAAGTCTAGAAATGTATTAATGTTTCTTTATATGAAAGACTGTTTCATTCATTAAAGGATACAGATCCATGTTTAATTCTGTACTCAAGCATCTGGGAGGAACATAGAGAGAAGAGGTCCCCTTTTCTGTTTCATTTGTTTGATGTTGGCGACCCCCCAAAATTGGGGGAAGTGCCTTGGTATATCTATGTATGTAATTATGGGTTTTAGTATTGAAAGGTCTACAGTAGTTGGGTAAATATTTTATTTTTTTAGTTTTAGAGTGTTAATGTCATTGAAGCCAAACATCTAGAAAAGAAACAATATGCACATAAGGTGAGTATAGAAATAACAAATATTAAGATTCTTTTTGTTACTGCACAAATTATCTTTTTTAAACCTCATATCTTCTAATTATGAATAGAAATACAGTCATTCCTCAGTAAATATTTTGTGGTTAGTATTTTTCTATTTTAATCGTCTTTGTTTTGAGACAATAGGGGAAAAATGTGGATTTTAGAAAAATTCTGTCTACAGAATATGTTTAGTAATTGTTAATGTTAGTGTGATGATTTTTACTAGCTGTTGTAACCAGAAAAAAATGTGTATTACCTTGGGAATTCGTAACCTAGTAAAATGATGTTAGTCTTGTACATAATTGCTATTATAATATTAGTTTAAATGAATTGATAACACATGCCTAAATTCAGTATTTCCCCTAAGCCCATTGAAAGCCCACAATACAATTGATGGAATTATCACTTACAGTAGCTAAATAGTATTTGGATAAATCTTGGGGAGTTTTGTTATTACAGCTTAATGGTATTTGAAGGAGTTTTAATATGAATTATTTATTTACATTGCCAATATCTAAACACATTGATAATAGTTTTTTTTATGGAATACAGAATTTCAACTAGTTTCCGTTTTTCTTATTTTTCATAGGTAAGCTCTTGAATGTTCGAGAAGCATCCCACAAGCAAATTTTAGAGAATGCTGAAATCAACAACATTATCAAGATTCTAGGTCTTCAGTATAAAAAGAAATATGAAACTCCAGAGGATATGAAGACCCTGCGTTATGGTAAATTGATGATCATGACTGATCAGGATCAGGTATGTATGACATAGCAAGGAAATTTTTTCCTAATAGAGTACAGTTGGTGTTCCCTTTAATACTCCTTTTGTATATCGATTCATTTTTTGCAATATGTAGGCTACCATAAACCAACCCTACAAGTACAAATGCACTTATGGTCTAAGCAACCAGCAATGCTATTCTATCGTTTTTATGTTTTGAGACAAGACTTACATTGTGTACATGTACTGATTTGTACTATAGGGTATTTATCATCACAGGAGTATATAAATGTAGAATGTAATGGAATTTGATTGGTAAACCTTTAATGATTTAAAAAGTTGTGATATTTTTTATGACCCACTTTAATGTAGTGAAACTTCGATGCCTTTGAACTAGTTTTTATGACCCACTTGTATATAGTGTAACTTTTACACCATTGAACTTTCTTTGCACTCTTCAATTGTGATTATTTTTCCCATTTTACAGGATGGTTCACATATTAAAGGCCTACTGATAAATTTCATACATCATAATTGGCCATCGTTGATTCGGAATACATTTATGGAAGAGTTCATCACACCCATTGTTAAGGCAACTAAGAACAAGGAAGAACACCCATTCTATTCCCTTCCTGAGTTTGAAGAATGGAAAAAGGACACAGAAAACTGGCACACTTACAAGATAAAGTACTACAAAGGTATTTTTTTTCTGCCTATTGTGTATTAATGGAATGTGTGTATTTAGAAAGATTTAGTGTGTATTAGATTTTTTATTTAGGTAAATTGCCTTAGGAAGCATATTGTTGCCATGTTGTTATGGCCTTAGGAGCATAGTGGACCAGAATCAAACAATTTTTTTCTAATTTTTTACTTTATTCAAGTAACTCATTAACTAATAGGGATTCGTAATTTTACCTTTTATATTAATCTAAAAACACATCTTATACAATGGTTACTACACCGTCAAAGTTTCACTTATCATATATCAATGCCCCCCAATAAATTCAAAACTACTGTATGCTTGTTACTTGACTACAACCAAACACCAGCACTATAAACCAAAACATAAATGTATCATAAACACCACTCTGAAAATGTGAAGTTTCCGTAGATTTAAACTGCATCATGATGCTGTAATTATCTTAGTCAAATTTTATCAATATTTTTGTTTACTTTTGAATACAATCAGCTGATCTTAAGGTCCCGCTACCGTATCGAGAAATGCATACATATGAATAATGAGTATTGTTTATATAATTTCTAGATTTATTCAAAGTATGTTTGTAGTGAATATTACATCACGACCAATATGTTATAGGATATAGTTTTCATATAGTTGGTTTATAGCCATTATTATAAGTTATGTATTATATGAATACTCTCTCTAGACATTAGAAATTTTCGTTATCATTTCTCGATGTTTCGATTATGGGAATACTATTATTATTCGGTAACGCATCAAAAGGAAAACACGATTTGCTATTTGCCTTCCGCCATAACTGACGTCACCAGACATTTCTTTTCTTAAATTTACAGTGATCAGTACTGTTTTCATAACTGATAGAGACCACTGAAATAAGAAATATTTGTCCTGTTAGTGTACTTTCATTTGATAGATATCAATCTATCATCCGAGATGAAATGAGACTACAGTCAAATTTTTGCTAAATAGTACTTACAAGAACAGATACAGACCTACAAAATATTTTGTATCTTGATGTTTTGATACATGGAATGCTAATATTAATCATTAGCTTATTGGAAGGAAATCACTCCGTTGCCCACCTCCCGTTACGCTGAAAGTACGTCACCAGACATATGAACTCGACAGATATTTTTTATCTATTATTTCTAACAAAATATTTGAACCATTAGTAAACTATTTCCGACAAACTTGTGATATCTTCATAGTGAAAAAATTGATCATAATCGAACATCGTAAGTAGACGACATCCTGTATGACTGCATTAAAACAAATCATATCAAAAGATGTTACAATTTTAAAAGCACTGATCAACATCCTTACAAAAGTGCTAAATCAATCACTTTTGAATCCTTTACATAAACAGGTGCAATTCTCAGCAGTATTGATGCACTGCACAATACTGTATATTCATATGATTGTTATTCCAAAGGGGCAGTCATAAATGTTTTCACATATTGCACCAATTTTTTTACTTGACTCAGTACTCACACAAACATGTAAAACCTTTGGATTGTTCTGGCAATATCCAAAAAGTCTTCAGTTCACTATATTACAAATACTAATGTGCAGTGCTTGGTCCACTCCCGCAAATACTGGTTGGTCTCCAGAAGAGGGAAATGTCGCGTACAACATTGTATAAACAACATATCTGTAAACAAAGACAAATATGAGAAGCGTGCAAAAAAAAAAAAAAAAATACTAGTTTTACAAATCATAGTTATGAATGTCTTAATTTGTGGTGGTGCTGGTTTTAAGATCATCTCAAGGTTTAAGATAAGGAAGTAAAAGTGATAGAGAGTGAATGCTGTATGAATGCATCATATTATGTTTATTGGGTGCTCCTATACTTTGGATCCTGTCACAATTATTTGTCTCCATTATGTGGTATTTGGAATTCTAAAATTCAAGGGATTTTAGATATGGTTGACATTAGGTGTAATTGTGACCAAATTCCTTTGGTATTTTATGTAACTTTAAACCTTGGGCTACAGTATGAGAGATGGACATCATATTTGTTATGCATACTCTATTAATGAAAAGGCTTTTCTTAAGAGACTGGGGTTCGTGAATTTGTGGCCTTGACTAAGACCTTCGTTGAAACTTGAGGAGAATTTGAGTTTATTCTGCTTAACCTAAAGGAAATGAGGTAAATCCAACTGCCCATAGGTAAATAGGCTAATACATACTTGCAATAATGATGAGCAGGTTAACAGGAATTTAGTTTAACCAGCCTTGCCTAAAGAAAGGAATTTAATCTTATTGAGCCATTATAAAGAATGAAGTAATCTGATGCTAGTAATTGAGGTCGGAAACTAAATAGTGGAGTAGTTTGTATAGTCTATGGATAATATTCAGAATATTCTTTCTTGTAAATATTTGCCTCTATTTGGTAAAGAAGAAAGCATCTACAGTCTAACGTGTCAGTTTTAGTACCCATTTTGTTTACAGATTAAGCCTGTGATAATGGAAAAATATTCTCTTTATATTGATAATTCTTCCGTGGACTTAGACTCTAACATAAATTTAGGTGAAAAAGTATTTAGGAAACATTTTAGAATATTTTCAGTATTTAGATTGAGCTGTATTAAAAATACTTTCTGTACTTGAAAAACGACATTTGTTTTTTTGTCTTGTAAGACAGTTTTATAGGTTCTCTTTTTATGATAAAATGTGTCTTGAACACAAGTGACTTACTCAAGTGTTATGTATTACACAAATCCAGGTTACATATTCTACAACTTGAATGACATGGTTACATTCTAATCAATTTCCTTGGCCATGTAATGTTTATCACTGATTAACGAAATCGAAGTGGATGCTTAGTGGTTAACTCTGTTGGATTGAAACAGAAGTATGAGGTTCATATCATCTGCATGGCAGTATAAGTAGGGACCCAATGTTTATCAAAATTAATTTAGTTACAACTAGAGATGATAGCCCAGTTTAGAGTGGACCCTGATAGACCAACAACAATCAACTGACTTTCAAATTTTATTCCTTCCTGTTTACCATACCAAAATCCTTTCCATGATAACAAAATACAGAGGAATTTTGCAAGAGCGATGTCAGTGTTCTTGAAAGAAACTCTGAGAGCTTAGTTCTTTCTCCAGCATTTTAAAGTTGCACTTTTGTGGTACCAAAAGCTCCAATGTGCTGTGAGACAGGATGTTTTTGATAAGGTTTATACTTCTAGATGATTTTCTATAGTTAAGGTTATCAATTTGACTGGAGATTCAAAGAAAAATTAGGTGTTTTATTGATCAGTATATAGGATATTCAAAGGTTTAAAATTTCATTGTATTCACTAAAATTCTTGAAAATACCTCAGATTTCTGCTTCAGGTATTTTTTTTTTTAATTAACATTGCAGGATACAAAAATTTTAGTTTAGGAATGGGTCTGCAAGAATTCACAAATGAGGAACGTGGCAAAGAACAAAATTACCTATTTCCCTGGTTGTTGGTTAGGTCTTGGTAACAACCAAGTCTCTTTTCCAAGACCAAAGGGATTGTATAAATTGTAGGAATGCTAGAAGATTCTAAGATCCAAATTCCCTCATTTTGTACTATATTGGGGGAAAGATGTTGGATGAAGTTCTTTTTTTATTTTGAATGTCAAGAAATTTATCATTTCCTTCTCAGTTCTTAATGGGGAATAGCAGTAATTATAGTTTTTTTTGTTTTTGTTTTTTTTTTTGTAGAAATGTCAATTTGGAAATATATATATTAATTTTCCTCTGTTTTATACAGTATTTAGGAATGACAGTAGCTCCAAAGTTTTCTGCTCATGGTAGTAAAATTAAAAAACCCTAAAGTGAACCAGCATTGATATTTTAAAATACAGTACTGCTGTTTGTGGCTCAGGCCCTTTCTTTGTAAAAAAAAAAAAAAAAATTGGGCTTGTTTTGCATAATTATTGGACAATTTTTTTAGATTTACCTTTTTAAGTATAAAACTGTGATACATACGACAGTGGTGCTTGATATTTACAGGCTTAATAGGTAGTTGGAAAGTTGGACGGGAAGAATATTGGTGATGAGGATTTTATATATTCAAAATTTAGTTGAGAAAGAGCTATTTGATTTTTGAAGATTGGAGATATTAACTATAAAGTAAGAAGAGAATTGGTTGATTTCTCTTGGAAGTCTCAATGAATTAATTACTGTATCTATATATTATAAAATTTTATAGGTTTGGGTACCTCCACTTCAAAGGAGGCAAAAGAATATTTCCAAGATATGGCCAGGCACAGGATTCGCTTCAGTTACGCTGGTGCTCAGGATGACCATTCTATAACTATGGTAAGTTTCGAGCATTATTTTGACGATTTATATAATTATCATATGTTGTTCTCTATCAACTTGTTTTTTCTTGAATCCATTCTTTTTTTCCAGTTATGGAATCTCTTATTACCAGCTCTTACTTTTAAGATATAGTAATACCCTTCTTGTTGGTTCCATCTTCACGTTGCTCAGCCCTAAGTATTGAATGCAATTTTTTTTTTAATGATTGGTTTGGGTTTTAAGGATCTAGAGATATACAATAACATATAATAGTAATAAGTTTGTCATCAATTATTACAAAAATATTCAAATTGTCAATGTTTACATCATAAGATAATAATTAAGTTCTGCATTCTATATTACTGTACTTATGGAAGTTTGTTAATGTAGGTATGTTTTTTTTTTTATTCATAAAAATGACAGCTGGTTACAAATACTGTGTAGCATGAATATAATTAAGGAGAAAGCATGTTTGTAGAGTTAACTATATACCTAGTACTACATACAGGATGATACAATCTGGAAGATCTTAATACAATGGATGAATAGAATTATGAAAAATCTAAAGCAACATGCATAAAGAGCCAACTGAGTTGCTGTGGCAGATATTGATATCCAGATCAGGAATAAGGGATTTAATAGACAGCAAGTTTCTATCTAAAAAGTCTAGATTAGAGTCTGCAAAGACCCGAAAGGTGAACACTACCATACTTGAATAGGTAGAAAGGGAGAATTTAAAAATTTTTGCAGTAAGCCAGTGTTTTATGAAATTAAAGAGAAGACAATCTGAATTTGCATCTCAAAAAAGTAAATTTGCAATTCATAATCACACCCGGAGAATTTTATGCGAGTTGTATAAAGATAGAGATATTGTCAATGCAAAGATCTGGATGTTTAGGAGACAGTGTCCTCAACTTAGAATTATACTTCAATTTGGTTAAGAGTTCAATTTCATGGTCCTTAATTTGCACCGTGCACCAATTTTAGGTAGATCTCTATTAAGGGATTCAGTGACTATTGGTCTACATCCAGGAGATAGAATCAATGCAGAGAGTAGAATCATCTGCATATGCAATGTGTTTTTCTCTACAAAATCACTTATCACGCATATATAATATGAAAAGTAATTTGCTGAGAATCTTTCCCTTTGAAAAGAAGGTCCTCATGATTACCATGGTCAAAGGAAGCACTGAATTCAAGGCCAATTATATAAAATTTGTTAGTATGTACTAAAAACTAAAATTTTAAAACATTTAAGTTTACTTTATTATAAGCAGTAAATTTTTTGGAAATGTGTCCCTTGATCTCAATTAAGGGATATCTGTACAGCTTTGGAGATTGTAAGAAGAGCATCACAAGCTCCAATGCCTATACGAAAGCTAAGCTACAAATTAGGGAACATGCAATTACCTTCAGCGTACGTCTTTTGCCAAAAGATGTTAAAAAACTTGAGGTAATATGTGAGATATGGAAAGTGGGCTGTAATCAGCAGGGTTAGGGTTACCACAAATACATATACCAAATGGAGTAACATTACCAAATTCCCAACAATTACAAGAAGAACCTCTTTCTGCTCCTGTTGGTCTCAGGTTTGTATGGAGTAGAAAAACACAAATTGGTTAAAATCTTGGTGAAACTTTGTATTCCGGAAAGTAGTACTATGCTTGTTCCACATTATTTTTTATATATACTAATGGGATGCTTTCATTATGAATATTCTGCAATCTCTATACTTCATCTAGATTTAGGTTCTCTCGATTAGCCTTGATACCTATTTCTCAGTCGTGCCACAATCTCCCATTTTCTTTCATTTTATGTCAAACATTGGAGATCTTGTAGTACTCCATGTACTGTATAGTTTTCATTCATGCCTATTTTTCTTGGTTACCTTTTGTAATCATTACATGGAACTAATATCTTTCCTAAAAGCATCTACATGAGTACGTTTCTAAGTATTTTTTATGGGGTTCTTTTTTAGTCTTACATTTTGTTTTCTCATTTTTTGTTTTGGGGACTTGCATTTTATAGAAATAATGCCCATTGTGTCTATTTTCATCAGTTTTTCTTGTGATTGTAATAGCAGAGCTGTTCACAGAATAATGTGAAAAATGTTCTACTTTTATTCCAGGCATTTAGCAAGAAAGCTGTTGACCAACGGAAAGAATGGCTGACTGGCTGGATGGAAGAATGTAAACGTCGCAAAGAGCTAGGTCTCCCAGAAGTATATTTGTATGAAAAGAATACAAAAGCAGTTTCTTACTCAGATTTTGTCAACAAGGAATTGGTTCTCTTTTCAAACTGTGACAATGAAAGATCTATTCCTTGTTTAGTGGATGGATTGAAACCAGGTCAAAGAAAGGTAAATTTGAAGTCAAATTTTGTTTTATTTATATTTGTATTTTATGTGACACTTTACGGAGACTGATTTAGAAAAACCTTCCTCTCAATCACAAATGTATTTGAAACGATTTCAGTACAATTATTAGCCTATTTTGTGGTTATGAAAGTGTCCAGTGGTTCGATCCCTTTTAAAGAAATGACGATTGACTGCAGACACCTCTGCTCCTTGGGCTATGTGAATGGCCAGGTTTCAAACAGTCAGTACAACCATTTTTTTTTTAGTGTTCTGATCTTATATAATTAATGTCTGTTTGTTCTTTTTATAGATTTCTGGTCTGTAAGGATAACCACTATTTGACAGTTGATAATACCACCAACTGGTTTCTTGGATGTTTGATTCTCAGTGTCATAAAAGTATTTTACACATACAGAGGAAAGGAGCTAATCTGGATGTGCAAAGATTTTTTTCTCTTACCAGATTTTCAATTGCTGTTAATTTATTTTTCGTGGTACCGATTCTAAACTCAAATACCCTTCGTAGCACTACAGTCAAATTGCAAATGCTATTTCCCTAGATTATACTAACCAACATCCTGTCTTGTAACTAGTCTCTCACTCGTTTTTACAATGCTATCAAGTAGGCAGGTGATATTTCAGTTTGTGTTATGTCATTGCCATTTAGATATGCAAGGAGTTTTTTAATCACACTGTTTCTGCACATTTGTTTATTACTCATTTGCAATGTCATTGCTTTTCAAGCTCCCCCCAAGGTCTCGCTAATGAAACATTCTTGTGTTTTAGCTTCTTGAATAGCTTGTGGGATCTTATTTCTTCTGTCCTCATCAATTTTACCTGTAGAGGTTGATCTTTTTTCATCTCTGCGTAACTTAGTTGTTAAATAGAAGCATGCAACACTCACGATGAGCCTTTTTTTTTTTTTTTTTTTTTTCCTTTTTTTCTCTTTCTCTCTCAAGGTTTCTTATATCACACCACCTTCATCAAGTCTTGTTGGATCTCAACTTAATTTCCAGTACTTTGAATGAAACAGGAATATTCTTTTCCAAGTTTATATATCCATGAATTTCTTTTCTGGCAGATTTGGCTTGGGTGTCTTTAGATCTTTTTTAACTTCCTGATATAGACAACACTTGGTCCAATCATTGTTTCATGAATTTCCCGTAAAACTGACGTCTATGGTCAGTATGTATGGGATACAACTAGGTTCTTGCACTGTGCAATCGTTCATCCTGTTTCATAGGATCTGTCTTTACACCATCTAAATAAATAAAACATTTATTTTTGGCCCTGTCCAATCTGTTGCGGCTGTCTAACTGATTTGGGGGTTGGACAGTGTTTGAGATGCTAGTAGATTGTTGCAGTACATTTCCTACTTAACTGACACTGAACCCCAAGCTGAGTTTCACTTCACTGATGTCGCCTTTGTGCCTCGCTAGGGCCCGACAATCACTCCTTCACGAAGTTCATCAACTTAATTTACTTGAAAGGTGTGGACCTAGATGTACTCATTCACAGGCAGAGACCTTGTATGCTACCTTCTACTTTATCTCACGGGCCATCAGGGTTAGTACAGATCTAAAATGAGAAAATTAGAAAAATTTGTTAGTATCCTTTAGCAAAAGAAAGAATTTGAAATCTATATATCAGTACTTTGTAAGCAGTAAATTTTTTGGGGAAAATGTGTCTAAGTGGTTTTTAAACAAAATTCTTTTTCTTTATCCTTGAAAACTGTTATACATATCTAGATCATGCAACACGGACCACTACAAATAATTCTAAGCAAAAAATTAACTTTAGGTGGCTAATTTAAGGGTCATATTTGAAAATGGCTGCCATCTTTGATTTTCAATTGGCCAATCTTCTAAGTTTGATTAGTTTGACAAGGGGAATGTGTCAAATTTTATGCTTATATTATTTCCATGATGATTTGTTATCTCCATTATATGATTCAGGAAAACTAGATTTATTTTATTTGGTCAGAAAGGTGGTGACTAGGAATTTGCAAGGACAAGTGTGAATGGTATGTGTTGGTGTAAAATTTTTTATTAATAAATTGTACCTTCAAAATTTATTTCCAATCTAGTCCAGTCAAAATCTGAGTTTATTTAAACTGGCATTGAAATTTTATTGTTGTTAGTTTGTCGTAGAACAAACCTTCAAAGGATGAATGAATTTGATATGGGAGAGATTTAGATTAAGTAACTTTGTATAGTAAGTGGTTAATTAAGCAAGTAATCTTTCATTACTGTACTATAAAATGCTATATTTTTGCTTATAAAAAATGCTAGTGGTTTTACAGAATTTTATTTTAGTCAGTGCAAGAAACAATTAGGTATTTAAACCATTGACTAATGAAGTTATCCTTTGTGTAGTTTATTGGTTATTGAAGTATTTATCTGGTTTTTTTTTATCTGTTTCTCCATATGAAAGTTATTTATATCTTATATATCCTTTTTTATAGGTGATGTATACATGCATGAAGAGGAATGATAAACGGGAAGTGAAGGTAGCCCAGCTTGCAGGTTCTGTAGCAGAGCACTCTGCATACCATCATGGTGAAACATCGTTGATGTCGACCATTATTAATTTGGCACAGAACTTTGTAGGATCAAATAACATTAATTTGTTGCAACCAATTGGTCAATTTGGTACAAGACTTCAAGGAGGCAAAGATGCTGCAAGCCCTCGATATATTTTCACCAAACTAAGGTACTGTATTTACTGTACAGAAAAACACATTTTCATGATATTGTAGGAGAGTTGTTGATGGATTTATAAATAGTATCCATGATTGAAAGGTCAATAGCAGTGTCTTTAAAAAGTTTTTTTTACAATACATTTTGGGTTAAATGTGTTAGGTATATTATTGGTGTTCTCTCATATGAATATTAGGCAATGTTAGTATAAGATGAGGTTCTTTTTTGTATTATCTGTATCTCTTAGACAATTAAAATTTTTTTTGTATTTGCTAGGAATATGTGACTTTTTGGGGAAATAAAATGTGTACTAAGAAGATTGTCCTTGAATCTAGTGTTACTGTAGGAAAGTTTACTGTAAATATCATACATTAATAAGCAACTCGTTTCATTAATATTTAGGTGTATTTATTTTACAATTTTTTTTTTTAATATGAGATCAAGATTATTTGCAGGATTAGTTGGGAGCCTTTCACATCTTTGCTTTAAGTATAAAAAACATTTCTAAAATGAAATTTGTAATGTAATGTTTTTATATTTAGGTTTTAAAATTGTAACTTTTAATGGTAATAAGTTCAAATGAACTACAGCTGAAGGTATAACTGTTTAGGAAACTTATGATGTCATCCCTTTCATTTGACACCAAATATTACTTATTTCTATCAACTTTGAAAATCCACTTATGAGAATCATTCATTCAAGTGCACCACTATAATCTCCTCTCCCTATTGTTTTACGTGACACCCAACATGCCATTTTCTGTAAACTTTTAGTGGATTGTTTTTTTTAATTAATTACTAATCAACAAAATTAAACACAAGGCTCAGAGCATTGAGGTAGGTATTTTTCAAGTATACAATATGCATACCAAGTTTCTGATAGATTGATTATTAAGAGAGTAGAATTTTGAAATTAGTACATTATAAATGATTAATTACAAAATAAATTAATAATGATACACACGGAACTTCACCCTGATCCAACGCTTATTAACAGGGTTGTCTAAATTTTATTGTTTTTCACTCTTAATTTATTGCTAATTAGGGCGATAGAATTTTGGAAAAACACTCAAGAGGTTTCATAGATACTGATCCTTAAAATGTACCTACCAAGTGTCCTGATTATTAGTTCACGAATATCGTAGTAGGCAAAAAATTATAGTGTACACCAAGAACGACGTGAGTAGCGGCTTTACAGGCCTTAAGTGTGTAAAAATCTAATTATAGTTGGACCATGACATTCTCGGGGTTAAGCAACAGACTCCAGGGAATGTTGAAAATCCGTAAAGGGTTGCTACTCTCCAAAATGACACGCCCCGACCCTTTATTTACTTATTTAATTAGAAAAACAAATTGGGATTTATGTATTACTGTATGTATCACCAAATACAGAACAACACTTATAGAAAAGTTTTTAGTAGTTTGAATGCATTGCATGATGATTTGTATTTGGTTACACTAATTTTATGCATTTTTTTTTCCAAATGAGGTGCATTCACAATTATGTAAGAGGGAATTCAGCTTTACTGAAAATGCATAAAAGCATTGAGAAATATGAGATCAAATTAAATACAGCATATTTGTCATAGGAGAAGTGTAGACTGATGCTGATAAAGAGAATTTTCAAGCTCTTGTCTAATGCCGAGTTGGGTTTAGTGTTTCTTATCAAGGCCTTTTCAGTTACGTGTAACAGTATATAATTGTAGTGATCCCATAAATAATATGTCTTTTCACCAGTAATCATATTTGTAGAATTTTTAACCATAGATATATTGAAAGCTAACTATTCTTATCAATAGAATACAATATACGGGAGGAAATAAATGCATGGAGAATCTAAGATATATCGCAGATTTTAAAGTTTTTATGTTGAAAAAAAAAAATGCATTTTTTATATAACTATCATCCATCCATATACCAAGGCACTTCCCCCAATTTTGGGGGGTAGCCGACATCAACAAAGAAACAAAACAAAAAGGGGACTACTCTCTACGTTCCTCCAGCCTAACCAGGGACTCAGCCGAGTTCAGCTGGTACTGCTAGGGTGCCACAGCCCAACCTCCCACAATTCCACCACAGATGAAGCTTCATAATGCTGAATCCCCTACTGCTGCTACCTCCGCGGTCATCTAAGGCACCGGAGGAAGCAGCAGGGCCTACCGGAACTGCGTCACAATCGCTCGCCATTCATTCCTATTTCTAGCACGCTCTCTTGCCTCTCTCACATCTATCCTCCTATCACCCAGAGCTTTCTTCACACCATCCATCCACCCAAACCTTGGCCTTCCTCTTGTACTTCTCCCATCAACTCTTGCATTCATCACCTTCTTTAGCAGACAGCCATTTTCCATTCTCTCAACATGGCCAAACCCCCTCAACACATTCATATCCACTCTAGCCGCTAACTCATTTCTTACACCCGTTCTCACCCTCACCACTTCGTTCCTAACCCTATATACTCGAGATACACCAGCCATACTCCTTAGACACTTCATCTCAAACACATTCAATTTCTGTCTCTCCATCACTTTCATTCCCCACAACTCCGATCCATACATCACAGTTGGTACAATCACTTTCTCATATAGAACTATCTTTACATTCATGCCCAACCCTCTAGTTTTTACTACTCCCTTAACTGCCCCCAACACTTTGCATCCTTCATTCACTCTCTGACGTACATCTGCTTCCATTCCACCATTTGCTGCAACAACAGACCCCAAGTACTTAAACTGATCCACCTCCTCAAGTAACTCTCCATTCAACATGACATTCAACCTTGCAGCACCTTCCCTTCTCGTACTCTTACCCACATTAACTCTCAACTTCCTTCTCTCACACACCCTTCCAAATTCTGTCACTAGTCGGTCAAGCTTCTCTTCTGTGTCTGCTACCAGTACAGTATCATCCGCAAATAACAACTGATTTACCTCCCATTCATGATCATTTTCGTCTACCAGTTTTAATCCTCGTCCAAGCACTCTAGCATTCACCTCTCTCACCACTCCATCAACATACAAGTTAAACAACCACGGCGACATCACATCAAAGAGAATAACTATCATGACATCCTTTTTTTTGTATATAAAGTAAGCTCTCGTATTATGCTAGTGTTGGGTTACAGAGACAATTGTGATGGGAAAAATCCTGAAAGCGTGTTGCCCTAGGGTGGGATAACTCCTAATCCAACCTAACAACTCACTGCCATTGCCACTAAGTACTGCCTAATATTGTTTTTTACAGTATAGTTGTTCCTATCTAGTAATACTGTACAACACTTGTTAGTGTAGTGTAAATTACTGTAATATACTACCATCACTACAGTAAAGCTTAACTGAACTGTAAGTGTTCGCTATTTTCGTTCAGACGACTTGACTCCCTGCGCACGTAGCCTACATTTACAATAAACAACATTACTATAATTCTGTACTGTACAATATGTATACAGTATAATTAAAGATTAACTAAGTGTACTGTATATATTTTATACAACGACCACTAACCATATTCTTAGGGTCGAATGCAGCAATCTTGAAACATGGTGCAATTTTTTATGGCGGTCTCTTGTCCAGTAATCCGACATCTGTAGTAACCCAGTAATAATATTTATTACATCTTTTTAAAGTTAGAAAATTAGAAAATAATTATAGAAGTATCAGTTACATTATAATTATTTTGTAAACGCATATAACCTCAGTAACAAATGAACAAAAAACGGCTGTTTTGTTTGTTTAGTTCAGTCATCGTATGATTTTCTAATTATAGAGTAGTTTAGAAGGATTGACTTATCAATAAATGCTTAGTATAATCATATACTGTAGTTGTATTTTGCCAAGAGATGGCATAGATGGTATTCTTACATATTCTCAATGATGAATACTGTATGTAAAATTGTAAACATTGAAGTCACAATTTTCAATATTAATCTTACCCGATGATCATGTAGCTGTCAACTCTGTTGCCCGACAGAAATCTACGGTCGGGATACGCCAGCGATCGCTATACAGGTGGGGGTGTACACAACAGCGCCATCTGTGAGTAGGTACTCAAGTACTTCTTGTCAACAAGAACTCAATTTTTCCTCTGTCGTGCCACCGGCAAGACCTACTAATACGCTGTCCCTAACTGGATTTGTTTTCACAACTTTTTGGTGAAGTACACTATTCCAGTTTTGAGCTTTCGCTATGCAGGGGTTTTATCTTCATTTCAAGACTTGAACTCGTTTTGGATAGATTTTATTATGGTGACGAAGAGAGTATGGACTCTCTTTCACTTTTAAATGGCCGACCCTTCCCTTAGACGGAAGTGTTGGTGTCGAAGAGAGTATAGACTCTCTTTCACTTTTAATGACCGACCCTTCCCTTAGACAGAAGTGTGTTTAGGTTTTTGGTAATTTTGCTTAACAAAGTTATAGATTTATTTTATATCTCTCCGCCATTTATAGGCCTCTTCGATTAACTTTCCATTTTTTATAAACTTATAAAATTAATTTTTATGTTTGTTTATATGCGACCTTTCCTAATAGTAGGGGGTCCTTACTTGGAACCGAAGTTTATTAACATTGAGCCCGTCATATCGTATTTCCTGTTAAGAATTTATGCTATTTTAATTTTAATGTTTTTGAAAGAATTTCTTTGATAGTCTCGTACTGTTTTCAAAGATGAACTAACGTTTAGTTTAGTCTCCGCAGTTGTTGACGATCAGAACGTTCAACTTGCGCTCTATCGTTACGATAGAGAGTATTTCACGGTTTCACGTTGCAGTAAGAGTAAACTGATTCTAGCGTTTCGTTCATTCTTTCTTAGCTTAAATGGTTTTTATTCTATTAAAGGAACTTTTTATTTGGGAAACCTTTCAGTTTTTTTCCTTTAACAAATAATATGTTTTAACGATATATAATTGGGCTCATCTCTCAGGTTCTAAGTCAAGAGAGAGAGAGAGAGAGAGAGATAGAGACGGAGGGAGAGAGAGGAGGATAAACGTTTCGTTCAAGCGGGTAACGTTGTTCTCGTTTTTTTACTCTTCTCCCTAGTCGCTATAGGGGAAGAAGGTAAAACGTTTCTAGAGTTTTATTCTTGTTCCCAGGCTTTATGCGGTGAGAGATTTTAAACGTAGTTTATTTGATCTAGTGTTTAGTCTCTTTTCCAGCCACTGAATTCTTTATCTTTCATTATGTTTTTCTGTTACATTGTAAAACTGTTTTCGCAATTACTACCTTTTAATGAAGGATAGGATTGCGTGTTTCAGGTACAAATCACTTAAAGTTTCGAGTTCAGTGAAATAAGTGCAAACAGAAAATCAAAAGTGATAAAGTGATATGTGCAAAGTGTTACAGTGTTGCGTTCGAGGGTTCGTCTGTTCGTGCCAGTTGTTCACCTTGTCCGATACCTCTTACAAGCTCCCAAGCCCAGGGGAGAAGTAATGTCGAAGGACTTATGGGTTCCACAGGCTTGATATACGAACAGACGTTTCCCTCCATGGTTTCGGGTGTATCTACACACGTTGCCGACGTGATCACCCCACCCACACAAAGACGAGAGAGCCCATTTATTCCTCGTCTGCGGAAGAGGTTTCTCGCAGAAACCATCGACCAAATCTTGCAGCTTTTAAGTGCAAGTCGGTCCCTTCCGCGCAAGTCCAACGGCCTAGGTGTAGCCACTGGGTCAGTTCGGACTCGCTGCAGTCATCCGACGACTGCACACCTCCCAAGAGAGGCAAGGTGGTACCGCAACAGGCAGTAACTCCGTCTGTTGCCGCACCAGCTGTTTTAGACCCTCAGTCACAACGGACAGTAGCTCCGTTTGTTGTTGTCTTTCATAGACCCTAGTGGTCCATGCTGCAGACTATGCAGTCTCAGCTTGCGGCATTCATGCAGGAGTATCATGCTGAGAAGGTTAACACTGCACCTGTTAACCTACAACCCTCCGAGGTTGTGCGCTCAGCAGATACTGCGGCGGCCTGCTCCCACACTCCACCTGTGAGAGCTCCACCACCGATGCGCAGTCCACCCTGCCAGACGCATGTTCTTGCTGCTCCATCCGTTGACATGCGTGAGCTTCCGCTTCAGCAGTGGGAAGGTGCTGTAGAGCTGCCGGGTTCCAGCACTATGCGGCTTTCTCCGCAACCCATGCAGCATGCTCCGCATACCATACAGCATGCTCCGCATACCATACAGCATGCTCCGCAACCCACCGCAGCCCCTCCCACGCTCCAGCACTCTGCTTTTGTTGTTGCCAGCTCCCACACTCCGACTGCGGAGAAGGTTGACGATGCACCCGTGGGCCTACACCTCCCACGGTTGTGCGCCCGGCATGGCTTCCTGCTCTCACACTCTTGTTGTGAGAGCTCCTCCACCCATGCACAGTCAACCCTGCCAGATGTATGATGACTCCCACACACAGAGCACTCCGTTGCCGTGCGTGAGCTACCACAAGCTGCCGTGTTTTGACACGGTGTGTCAGCCTCCGCAACACACTGTGGTTACCGCCACTCGCCCGCAGCAAACTAGTCAGTCAGAAGTTGAGGCTTCCCCACACAACTTTGGTTGTTGCCATCTCACAGACTGTCAAACAGTTACATGACATTGCCTTCTGGTCTGCTACTTATACACCAGTGCTGTATGTCCTCACGCTCCTGTTGTGGTTGACAGTTCAGTTTTTGACAGTTCACAGACTGTCAAGCAGTTTCATAACGTTGCCTTCTGGTCTGCTGCTTTTGCACCAGTGATACCCTCACTGAGAGAACCTAGCTTTTCTCGGATATGGTTCCTGTAGATGAGATAGTGCTGTTCTCCCTCCTTCTGATATTCCCTTGAGGACTCTGTCATTTGGAGAGGAGCCTTAAGCTGCTTAGCCTCCTATGGACTTTAATTTAAGCATAACATGCTTCCAGGGAGGGTAAATGGTTCCGCTTCAGTCGCTAACCCCGTCTGTTGCCACACCTGCTCCCATAGACCTTGGGCTTTGTTGCAAGACATGCAGTCCAAGCTTAGTCCTTGATAGAGGATTTTTTACGGAGAAGAACCTTCTTGCCAACGACCTTCCTACCGGTTGGTTGTACGCCCTGTTGACGCTGAGGTATCCTACTCACGTCCGCCAGTTGAGATGGTTCCTCCACCGGTGCGACCCAGTGTGGGTTGCCAGTCGCACGTTGACGTTAAGCTACTCTCGGAGGTGGTTGTGGACGTTCAGTGTTTCACTGGGAAGACGTTCAACAACCAGCAGAGGTGACTTGTTGTGACGCAGTGCGGCAACCTCAGCACCCGATAAGGGGTTGTCTGTACTACCCAGACAGTCTAGACAGTTTCGGGTTGTCGCTGTACTTCCTCGCATCCCCATGGTTGACAGTTCACAGACTGTGCAGCAGTACCATGATCTTGTGTCCGGCTCCGTCACGCATCCACCAGTGCGACCGGATTCAGCGAGTCAGACGTTGCCCACTCCGTTGCCGTTTCCTCATCAGTTTCGGATGAGGAACCCTCTGATGAGGACATGGCTGAACAAGAAGATCAATCCCCAGCCCTGCTATCCATCCAGAAGATGCTGAAGAAGGATTACGGCCCTGTCAGGCTGTGGATGAGTCTGGTTAGGACACTGTCATCCGTGGTTCAATTGGTGTCACTTGGAAGACTTCACCTCCGTCCTCTTCGGTTTCATCTAGCTCTTCACTGGAAAAGGACGAGACGCTAGAAGCGGTCTCGATCCCGGTTTCCGGAAGATAAGTCTGGTCTAACCTGAGGAAAGGACTTTATCAACCTTTTATAGGGTCTTCCCCTGACTGTTCAGACCCCCAACCACGTTCTCTTCTCAGACGCATCGGACGTAGGCTGGGGTGCGACCTTAGGCGGTAGGGAATGCTCGGGATTATGGAACTCGAGTCAAAGGACAATGCATTTTAACTGCAAGAAGCTTCTGGCAGTACGTCTGACCTGGAAAAGCTTCAGGTCTCTCCTTCAAGACAAAGCAATGGAGGTCAACACGGACAACTCCCTGCTTTGATGTTCATCTCCTAGCAAGGAGGGACCTACTCTCTGACATGGTGCGAGTTCGCTAGTGACCTCCTCTCCTGTTCAACAGGTCTAGACTTTTCACTAGTAACAAATTTCTTCCAAGGCAACTTGAATGTCTTAGCAGTTTGTCTCAGTAGGAAGGGACAATAATTCCAACATATTGGACCCTCCACAGAGATGTATGCAAGAGACTTTGGGTCACCTGGGGCCAGCCAACCATAGATCTCTTCGCAACCTCGATGTCCAAGAGGCTCTCAATACTTTGCTCACCTATCCCGGACCCAGCAGTGGTTCTTTTAGATGCCTTTCTACTAGATTAGTCTCATCTAGATCTATATGCATTCCCTCCGTTCTAGATTGTCAACAAGGTACTGCAGAAGTTCGCCTCTCACGATGGGACAAAGTTGACACTTGTTGCTTCCCTCTGGCCTGCGAGAGAATAACTTACCGAGGTACTTCGATGGCTAGTAGACGTTCCCAGAACTCTTCCCCTAAGGGTGGACCTGCTACGTCTGCCACGCGTGAGAAGGTACTCCAAGGCCTCCACGCTCTTCGTCTGACTGCCTTCAGAGTATCGAAAGACTCTTGAGAACTAGAGGTTTTTCGAAGGAGGCAACCAGAGCGATTGTTAGAGCAAGGAGAACATCCACCCTTAGAGTCTACCAATCGAAGTGGGAAATCTTCCGAAACTGGTGCAAGTCAGTATCCGTATCCTCGACCAGTACCTCTGTAACTCATTTAGCTGACTTCCTCTTATATCTGAGGAAAGAGCGATCTCTTTCAGCTCCCACTTTCAAGCGTTACAGAAGCATGTTGGCATCAGTCTTCCGTCACAGAGGCTTAGATCTTTCCAACAATAAAGATCTACAGGACCTCCTTAAGTCTTTTGAGACCACGAAGGAGCGTCGTTTGGTTACACCTGGTTGGAATTTAGACGTGGTTCTAAGATTCCTTATGTTAGACAGGTTCGAACCACTTCAATCAGCCTCCCTGAAAGATCTCACCTTTAAGACTCTTTTTCCTGATATATTTAACCACAGCTAAAAGAGTCAGTGAGATTCATGCCTTCAGCAAGAACATCGGATTTTCATCCGAAACGGCTACATGTTCTACATCTTGGTTTTCTAGCCAAACACGAGCTGCCTTCTCGGCCTTGACCAATATCGTTCGTTATTCCAAACTTATCGTATGGTTGGAAATGAACTAGAAAGAGTATTATGTCCTGTAAGAGCTCTTAAGTTCTATTTTAAAAACCTTTACGGGGCCCGTCTGAAGCTTTATGGTGTTCAGTTAAGAATTCATCTTTGCCTATGTCAGAGAATTCTTTATCCTATTATTTTCAGACTGTTAATACGAGAAGCTCATTCCCTTCTGAATGAGGAAGACCAAGCTTTGCTGAAGGTAAGGACACACGAAGTTAGAGCTGTCACAACTTCCGTGACCTTTTAATAAAATAGATCTTTGCAAAATATTTTCGACGCAACCTTTTGGAAAAGCTAATCAGTGTTCGCGTCTTTTATCTTAAGAATGTCCAGTCTCTTTACGAGAACTGCTACACTCTGGGACCATTCGTAGCAACGAGTGCAGTAGTGGTGTGGCCTCCACCACTACAATTCCCTAATTCCAGAACCTTTTTAATCTTTCTCTTGAAATATTTCTGGGTTGTCCGGAAGGCTAAGAAGCCTTCCGCATCCTGGTTGATTTGGCGGGTGGTCAAATTCTTTCTTGAGAAGTGCCTGGATTAGAGGTTGTGATGAGGTCCTTTAGTATGGGTTGCAGCCCTTCATACTTCAGCACCTAGGAGTCGCTCAGCATCCTAAGAGGATCGCTAGGCTCAGTAAGGAAGACGTACTTAAAAAGGCAGAGTAATGGTTCAAGTCGACTTCCTTACCAGGTACTTATTTATTTTATGTTTGTTATTTTTGAATAACGGCTAAAATAAGATACGGGATACTTAGCTTTTTTGTTAACATGTATACTGGTCTCCACCCACCACCCTGGGTGTGAATCAGCTACATGATCATCGGGTAAGATTAATATTGAAAAATGTTATTTTCATTAGTAAAATTAATTTTTGAATATACTTACCCGATGATCATGAATTTAAGGACCCGCCCTTCCTCCCCATAGAGAACCAGTGGACCGAGGAGAAAATTGAGTTCTTGTTGACAAGAAGTACTTGAGTACCTACTCACAGATGGCGCTGTTGTGTACACCCCCACCTGTATAGCGATCGCTGGCGTATCCCGACCGTAGATTTCTGTCGGGCAACAGAGTTGACAGCTACATGATCATCGGGTAAGTATATTCAAAAATTTATTTTACTAATGAAAATAACATTTTTTTTATTTTTTATACTTTGTTAAACAGAAATATAGCTTAATTGAGCTAATAAATATAAGATGGAAAGAATACAAGTCTGAGATAGAAGAAATTAAAACTACAATTACAACATGAAGGATTGTGTGCTGGGTGTGGGGGGAGGATGGGTACTCATGGGTTCCCAATGATGGGTGGTAATAGGTGTTTGGAAGGGAAAATTATTTACGAGACACAAGAAAGGGTTAAGAGCTAGAAGGACAGCCAGGAGGGGCAGAACTGTTTGGGAAAATTATTTGGTTGGTAAGGAAAATTACGTGGGAAAAAAATAAATTAGGATAACATGAAAAGGAAAAAGACGATCGATGGCATAAGTTGAGTGCTAAGAGAAGTGAACGAATAGTTACGAGAATATGTGGAGCAAAGCGCAAAGCAATAAGAAAATGGAGGAGGAAGCATTATGAAGCAGTAGAAGATGGATAACGAGTCGGCGAGAGCGTGCGGGAAGGAGGGGAGGAGTGAGGGTGGTGTGCAAGGGGAGGGGAAGGGGTGAGGCGACAGGACATCTGGAATCTTATGCTAATGCTGTATAGAAATATAAGCGCAGATAAAGTATAGTGGGAAATACTGAATAAAAGGGATGGGAAAAGGAATAAGGATATAAAAGGGAATGAGAGGAATAATGAAATAGAAGTGATAAATGAAATTTTTCATAAAAACAATAAAGTAATGTGAATATGAAAATTTAAGGAAACAGAAAAGCGAGAGATTTAGGTTATGGTAGCGAGTGTTAGGAAGGCCAGGAGAACATGTAAAGTTGTGAAAATTGTTAAAGCTCTCAAATTGTTTTTTATACTTTCTTAAACATAAATAATAGCTTATTTTATAGACTAAAATCAAATATCTTAGTAGTAATTGTTTCTTTGGGGAAATAATAATTTCCTTTGGTACATACATATACCAAGGCACTTACTCCAATTTTGGGGGGTAGCCAACATAAACAAATGAAACAAAAACAAAAAAGGGGACCTCTACTCTCTACGTTCCTCCCAGCCTAACAAGGGACTCAACTGAGTTCAGCTGGTACTGCTAGGGTGCCACAGCCCACCCTCCCCCGTTATCCATCACAGATGAAGCTTCATAATGCTGAATCCCCTACTGCTGCTTCCTCCTCGGTCATCTAAGGCATCGGAGGAAGCAGCAGGGCCTACCGGAACTGCGTCACAATCGCTCGCCATTCATTCCTATTTCTAGCACGCTCTCTTGCCTCTCTCACATCTATCCTCCTATCACCCAGAGCTTCCTTCACTCCATCCATCCACCCAAACCCTGGCCTTCCTCTTGTACTTCTCCCATAAACTCTTGCATTCATCACCTTCTTTAGCAGACAGCCATTTTCCATTCTCTCAACATGGCCAAACCACCTCAACACATTCATATCCACTCTAGCTGCTAACTCATTTCTTACACCCGTTCTCACTCACCACTTCGTTCCTAACCCTATCTACTCGAGATACACCAGCCATACTCCTTAGACACTTCATCTCAAACACATTCAATTTCTGTCTCTCCATCACTTTCATTCCTCACAACTCCGATCCATACATCACAGTTGGTACAATCACTTTCTCATACAGAACTCTCTCTACATTCATGCCCAACCCTCTATTTTTTACTACTCCCTTAACTGCCCCCAATACTTTGCAACCTTCATTCACTCGCTGACGTACATCTGCTTCCACTCCACCATTTGCTGCAACAACAGACCCCAAGTACTTAAACTGATCCACCTCCTCAAGTAACTCCATTCAACATGACATTCAACCTTGCACCACCTTCGCTTCTCGTACATCTCATAACCTTACTCTTACCCACATTAACTCTCAACTTCCTTCTCTCACACACACTTCCAAATTCAGTCACTAATCGGCCAAGCTTCTCTTCTGTGTCTGCAACCAGTACAGTATCATCCGCAAACAACAACTGATTTACCTCCCATTCATGGTCATTCTCGTCTGCCAGTTTTAATTCTCGTCCAAGCACTCGAGCATTCACCTCTCTCACCACTCCATCAACATACAAGTTAAACAACCACGGTGACATCACACATCCCTGTCTCAGCCCCACTCTCACCGGAAACCAATCACTTACTTCATTTCCTATCCTCCTATCCTAAACACATGCTTTACTACCTTTGTAGAAACTTTTCACTGCTTGCAACAACCTTCCACCAACTCCATATAACCTCATCACATTCCACATTGCTTCCCTATCAAGTCTATCATACGCTTTCTCCAGATCCATAAACGCAACATACACCTTCTTACCTTTTGCTAAATATTTCTTGCATATTTGCTTAACTGTAAAAATCTGATTCATACAACCCCTACCTCTTCTAAAACCACTCTGTACTTCTAAGATTGCATTCTCTGTTTTATCCTTAATCCTATTAATCATTACTTTACCATACACTTTTCCAACTATGCTTAACAAACTAATACCTCTTGAATTACAACACTCATGCACATCTCCCTTACCCTTATATAGTGGTACAATACATGCACAAACCCAATCTACTGGTACCATTGACAACACAAAACCCATATTAAACAATCTCACCAACCATTCAAGTACAGTCACACCTTCCTTCAACATCTCAGCTCTCACACCTTTGGTAGCGTTATCTTAATAATAAGGAAGGTATTTGATCCGAAAATTGAGGTTACTGACGGCGGTTAAAAGAGGCCTGACTGTAGTGGAGAGCTTAGTAATTTGAACCACAGATTTTAATCATTCTACCAGATAACAGAAAAGTACATTTTACATTATCCTTATATTCAATTTGAAATAATAAAATTATCAACTTATGTTCTATAATCTTCCCAGAGAAATAAGGCCGCTACAGAAACGGAAGCATCGCCTTATTGACATTGGCTAGATGAACTCTAGGATGCAGTGGCAGGTGATTTGAAGGGTCACTAATCCTTTACCAGCATTATTCCTCTCTGTGCCCCTCCTATTAAACAAGACAGTCAATTTCTGTACACTGTATCCTTCTTCAATATCTAATGTTTACCTAATGTTTTTTTTTTCAGATAATACTAAATTCCATCCATTATGATGGTTATAATATCAAGTGTTTTTGTGGGCAATATGTATCTTTTATTTGATATTTGTTTTTTATAAAGCTAGATGATAGTCATAATTTCTTATGTGTTTATTTGAAAGATGAGACCAGGCAATGTATTGCCTTACTTATTATAGAAGTAGATATATAGTACATTCAATCCCTTGAGTTTTCTGTGCAAATCGGAATGATGGTCATGACTTCTGTGTTTTTCAAGATGCAAAAATCTTTTGGTATTATAACCGTTCAATGTGGAAGATATTGCCAGGTAATATATGTTACTTTATTTATTATAGAAATAAATATATCGTAGCTATATTGAAAGATGTGAATGCGATAAGTCACAAACACCTAGACTGTCTTGATTAGCGTTCCTGGCTTGGTATTCTTTGCCGATAGGTGGTCCTCTCAAACACCAGGTGTTTAAAAATGACAGGGGATTAACTTGAAGCCTACTCAGATTGTCTTTTGGTTGACAAGGTAAATTTTTTCTCAACTTTCAAGATTTCAGCAGCCTTATTTTCCCGGTTAACTATAGTAGTAACAATTTGCTTTATTAGTTTGTATAATTTCAAACATACTTGGAACTAAATAAGTTAGACATTTTTTCCTCTTATGTAGTATATAGGAATGCATGTTTTTTTATCTGATGAAATTTATATGAAATTTCTCTTTCAGTCCTCTCACTCGGTTGATATTCAACCCATATGATGATCCTCTGCTGAAGAAAAACTTTGATGATAATAAACCAATTGAACCTGAGTGGTACATCCCTATTATTCCAATGGTTTTGGTCAATGGAGCTGATGGAATTGGCACAGGTTGGAGTACAAGAGTACCAAATTACAACCCCCGTGAGATTGTTTCCAACATTAGAAAAATGATTAATGGAGAGGAACCCATTCGGATGGTAAGGAAATACAGTATGTTATGCGAATATTTGAGTTGAAATTTTGCAAAATTAGAATATTAATATTTCAATGAAACCTTGAAGTTCATTTCTTTTTTACCTTCTGTGTGAATGTATTGGGTACATTATTATTTCCTTGAAACTTCCTTAGGGGTATTAGTGGCCTTAAAAATAGCCATATTTGGTCACAGCTATTTTATGATTTCATAATTTTAATGATGTATAAGGTCTATTCCATTGCCTGATGAAAGATTGTCATTTAGAAGCTCCTTTATAGGGTAAAAATTTGATTTTGTCCGTGCATATACACCCAGAATTTCATTATCACGGCCTTAGTGACCACAAAGATCATTACTTCGTGAGAAAACTCACATTTTATTGTTTTCCGTAAGAATATTCTTCAATATTTAGATGCAAAGTGTTGGGGGCAGTTAAGGGAGGAGTAAAAAATAGAGGGTTGGGCATGAATGTAAAGAGAGTTCTGTATGAGAAAGTGATTGTACCACCTGTGATGTATGGATCGGAGTTGTGGGGAATGGAAGTGATGGAGAGACAGAAATTGAATGTGTTTGAGATGAAGTTGGTACAATCACTTTCTCATACAGAACTCTCTTTACATTCATGCCCAACCCTCTATTATTTACTACTCCCTTAACTATCCCCAACACTTTTCATCCCTCATTCACTCTGACGTACATCTGCTTCCACTCCACCATTTGCTGCAACAACAGACCCCAAGTACTTAAACTGATCCACCTCCTCAAGTAACTCCATTCAACATGGCATTCAACCTCGCACCACCTTCCCTTCTTGTTCATCTCATAACCTTACTCTTACCCACATTAACTCTCAACTTCCTTCTCTCACACACCCTTCCAAATTCGGTCACTAAACGGCCAAGCTTCTCTTGCGCGTCTGCAACCAATACACTATCATCTGCAAACAACAACTGATTTCAATCCTCATCCAAGCACTCGTGCATTCACCTCTCTCACTACTCCTTTAACATACAAGTTAAGCAACCACGGCGACATCACACATCCCTGTCTCAGTCCCACTCTCACCGGAAACCAATCGCTCACTTCATTACCTCTCCTAACACATGCTTTACTACCTTTGTAGAAACTTTTCACTGCTTGCAACAACTTTATATAATCTCATCACATTCCACATTGCTTCCCTATCAACTTTTATCATACTCTTTCTCCAGATCCATAAATGCAACATACACCTCCTTACCTTTTGCTAAATATTTCTCGCATATCTGCCTAACTGTTGAAATCTGATTCATACAACCCCTACCTCTCCTAAAACCACCCTGTACTTCTAAGATTGCATTCTCTGTTTTATCCTTAATCCTATTAATCATTACTCTACCATACACTTTTCCAACTACACTCAACAAACTATTACCCCTTGAATTACAACACTCATGCACATCTCCCTTACCCTTATATAGTGGTACAATACACGCACAAACCCAATCTACTGGTACCATTGACAACACAAAACACACATTGAACAATCTCGCCAACCATTCAAGTACAGTCACACCCCCTTCCTTCAACATCTCGGCTCTCACACCATCCATACCAGATGCTTTTCCTTCTCTCGTTTCATCTAGTGCTCTCCTCACTTCCTCTCTTGTAATCTCTCTCAATCTCATCTCCCATCAACGGCACCTCAACACCCTCAACAGCAATTATATCTGCCTTCCTAATATCCTCAACATTCAGTAAACTTTCAAAATATTCCGCCCACCTTTTCCTTGCTTCCTCTCCTTTTAACAACCTTCCATTTCCATCTTTCACTGTCTCTTCAATTCTTGAGCGAGCCTTCCTTACTCTCGTCACTTCTTTCCAAAACTTCTTATTCTCTTCATATGAACGACCGAATCCCTCACCTTACCTCAGGTCAGCCGCCCTCTTTGCCTCACTTACCTTGCACTTTACTTCCACATTTTTCTCTTTATATTTTTCATACTTCTCTACACTGTTACTCTGCAGCCATTCTTCAAAAGCCCTCTTTTTCTATTCCACTTTTACCTTCACTACTTCATTCCACCGTTCACTGCCCTTCCTCATGCTGCCTCCAACAAACTTCTTACATACGTACATCCATATACCAAGGCGCTTCCCCCAATTTTGGGGGGTAGCCAACATCAAACAAATGAAACAAAAAAGGGGACGTCTCCTCTCTACGTTCCTCCCAGCCTAACAAGGGACTCAACCGAGTTCGGCTGGTACTGCTAGGGTGGCACAACCCACCCTCCCACATTATCCACTACAGAGGAAGCTTCATAATGCTAAATCTCCTACTGCTGCTACCTCCGTGGTCATCCAAGGCACCGGAGGAAGCAGCAGGGCCTACTGGAACTGGGTCACAATTGCTCGCCATTCATTCCTATTTCTAGCACGGTCTTGCCTCTCTCACATCTATCCTCCTATCACCCAGAGCTACCTTCACTCCATCCATCCACCCAAACCTTGGCCTTCCTCTTGTACTTCCCTCATCAACCCCTGCATTCATCAACTTCTTTAGCAGACAGCTATTTTCCATTATACTAACTACTTAGTTTTTGTAATTCCTTGTAGTCTTTCTTATGGATTTGTTGGCCTTTTACAGGAAAGATATATTTTTGATCAATTTGATTATAAATGCTATTATAAAATTTGTTAAATTATGATTAGAGGTTTGTCAAAATTAGTTTTGAATGCTTGAAAATTCATAATCATTTTCAGTTGCCACTTACCCACTTCCAAAGAATTGTGAATTCAGCTCTGTGACTGGTAAAACTCATCATCAACAACTTTTATAGTAAAATTTGTTTTGATAACTCATTCACATAATTCCCAACCCCACAACCAAGTAATATACTGAAGTTGATAGTTTATGATTTGAATGGACTGATACTTGCCAGTTTCATAGTGACCACAATTTGCTGTTTTTGTCCTCCAGATTTAGGGAAGGGATGCTGAAATATAGAAAAAAAAAAATTTGGTTTTTGTTTTAATGTGGACAAAGTTGGATTGTTCAAGGTCAAGGAGTGCTTTGTAGATAATAAATGTGACTCCTAGATAAGATTGGTAAATAATATTTTTATGTTGAAATAGTGTTGATATGATGTTTCAATGAAACTTTTTCACATTTAATTCTAGAAACCGTGGTTCAAAAACTTCAAGGGGACGATTGATGAACTTGACTATCAGCGATATATTGTACATGGAGAACTATCACAGCTAGGTGATAATAAATTGGAGATAACCGAGTTACCAGTCAGAGTTTGGACTCAGGCCTACAAGGAATCGGTATTGGAATCTCTCTCAACACACACCGAGAAGAGTCCTGCATATATTACGTAAGTTTCTATTCTTAAGAGAATTAGATGTTACGGGAGATTGTATTCTGTTATTGTACATTTTTTTTATAATTAGAATTATTATATACTTCATTATAAGAGTTAGTTTCCAGCTTCGCTTGTGAGTGCCTTTTAAGAGCTTTTTAATTCCTTGTTCTTGAATATCCTTTCATGTTCGATAGGTCCATGTGTATCTTGCATAAGATAAGGGCAGTTGTATGAACCCTATTACTCATCTTGTACCTATAATTGTTATTGCTTTTGGAATTTGTTTCTATACATATACAAACCTTTATGTCCTTTGAAATGACTATATGAAATTCTTTCTCTTGTGTCCTTTTTTACTAGAAATATATATTGTGAAAGTGATATACAAAGATCTTCCTTTCTTAGAGACAAGCTGCATACTCAATTTCCCTTCAGTACAGATACCCAGTTTCCTCCCCTGGGTATTTGGAAGTCTTTGAGGCCAACTATTTATTCTTTGTGGATACTCTCAGTAGAGAGATTCTTTGCTGCTGCAGCTGAATGTTGCATACAGAATGCCGACCTCACTAACTATGCACTACACAAAAATATACGGGAATGCCCAGAGATCTAGGCAAAATGTAAAGAAATCAAGAAAGAAATGGGCACTGGGCATCACCCCTTGGATTTTTTCTTGGCAAGGGACCCAGCAAAATCCTTAAAAGTTCCCCATTATTTCGTCTTGAGTATGCCGCATAGAAATCTTGCTGGACTTTTCTCATTTGATTAAGGGAAGAATGCAGTAAAAATGCTATATAGCTCAAATCTCTGGTACGATTTCAGAAAGGAGATAAAAGATAAAAAATGAAAATTGCCGAGGGAAAGAAATCCACTGAAAGGATATGTACTATACAAATAAAATTATTTAAAAATGAAAAAAAGTAATTAGAAAAAATTATGCCCTATAATATGTAATAATAATTGGACAGCAATAACTACAGTAGGGTCCCGAATTATGCGAGAATTTGGTCGATTAATGACCTCGTGTAAATAGAAAATCGCGAATTTCGAAACACACAACTAACAGAAATAATTCCATTGTGGCCATGGCAACCAGCAATTTGCCTATTCAAATGTGTTTACTACCCATTTCCAATACTTTCTTTGTACTATACTGTATTTATTTATAATATCAAATTGTTTTTGTAAATAAATAAAACATTTAATATACTTTAAAGTTCTAATAACTTGAAAAATGGTTAAAATTATAACCAGGATAGGTGTAAACACCATATATTTCCCGTTACAACACAACCCAAAATACAGACAAATTTTAATGTTTGTCATATCTATTGTATAATACAACTGGTGAATAGCAAAACCATCACTCTATAGACTAGCTTGTTGTATGATTGAAAATCCAGAATTATCAAAATAAAGGCGATTTTATATCATGCGTTTCCTAAACACGCTAAAAAGCAGAATAGAAAACGACAACCAATGTTTTGTTTACGTTTAACTCTGATCACAACGAAGAAACAGACGCATTTATACATCTGTGTTTTTGAATTGACAGCAATTTTACCAAGTATATATAGATTATATGTTGAATTTGTTATTACCAATGTTCTAATTATTTTTTATTAGAACTTTCAAATAAATGAAATGAATGCCATTTATGAAATGTTTTTCTTTATGATGCCGCCTGAAACGGAAACCTTCCATTTGTTTACGCTCCATCTTCGATCATAATAAACAAACTAATGCATTATACACACATGATCTAAGTCATAACTAATGATATTACAAACATTTAGTAAACATTATGTTATTACAAATATTTTACTTACCGTATCCATATAAATTCCTAAATTCGTAGCAAAGCTGGAAATTTTTTTTTCCTTATGCGTTTAATCCACAATAGCAAACTGCCGCTAATGACAGAGTGATAACTTACGATAATTCTAAACTGTTACGAAAGATAATTGTCCTTTCCATATCCAAAATACTTTTCCTAACTTCAGTTATAAGTCAACTTGTACCCACCTCAATTATGGATCCATATGCAAAAAAGGTAAAAGAAGAAAGTACTAGGCCTATTTTTAAAGTCACCGAACAATTAGGTTACCGCTATAACGTTCGATGTGAGAGAGAGAGAGAGAGAGAGAGAGTGAGAGAGAGAGAGAGAGAGAGAATGGTTTTAAAGTACTAAACAATAAATATGATAGGTTATAACACATTGGTGTTTATGTAATATTAACTGTATAGATGGTTTGAATAAGTTAAGAAATGGTGTAAACAATTCTTTGTTATTGTATTCGCGCGGAAGCTAGACATCAGCTGATGTGATCACAGCCAAAAGTAAAACAAAAATAAGTTAGCAATACTCGATTTTTAAAACACACCCGAAATTTTACAACATAAGTACATGTTTTATTATAGCGCAATTGACATTTAAAGAGTAAAAATTTTCTGGAATAGAATGGTGTTTCCTAAAAAATAGTGGTTTGCGGACGAAATCGGTTACCGTATTTTAAGCTATGATTGAAATGGATGTATACACGGTATAATTTTTTCGTTTTGTATTTAATTGACACTTCAAGAAAACCGATTTTGGTTTCTTCATCTATTTGTAAGTACTATATTGTATAACAAGAGAGAGAGAGAGAGAGAGAGAGAGAGAGAGAGAGAGAGAGAGAGAGAGAGAGAGAGAGAGAGAGAGAGAGAGAGAGAGATATTATGACGCAGAAGGTTACAGACCTAGAACAGGGGAGGATGAAGGTGTGGGAAGTGATGAGATAGGCTGGGTGGACTCGCAGGGGAGACGGTAGGAGACGGGGGAAGGGGGGATTTGGTTGCCAGTGGCTAAAAATAGATTCTGAAAGACGGTAAAGGGAAAAACGAATCCCATCGAATAAACAGAATAAGGAAAGGGAATAAGATTCAGAGGAATAATAGATATAATGGAATGAAAATGACTAGATGGTGTTAGTTGTGATAAGAATAATTTAGATATTCGAAATAAGAGTGTCTGAGGAGGTATAGAAGGAATTCGTGATAAATATAGAGGAATATCAAAGGATACAGTTAGTTTGCATTAAAGGGTTTGTTATCGTTTATCGGCAGTGAATAGCCTAAACTTCGGTAACGAGTCGTCAATATTTTGTCATATTTTAAACAGTATACATTTGATTTGCAAACATTGGTTTTGTAGAGTAGACGGTAAAATAAAATCTAGAGAGAGAGAGAGAGAGAGAGAGAGAGAGAGAGAGAGAGAGAGAGAGAGAGAGAGAGAGAGATTTCTGCCATCAAATCTCTCTCTCTCTCTAGATTTTATTTTACCGTCTACTCTACAAAACCAATGTTTGCAAATCAAATGTATAGCCTACTGTTTAAAATATGACAAAATATTGACGACTCGTTACCGAAGTTTAGGCTATTCACTGCCGATAAACGAACCCAGTCTACTCGTGAAAACCTTGAACGCCCAGAGGGAAAAATAAGGCTTTTAAATATACTGTACTAAACAAAAATAATGCTTTAATATACCATCATTAACACTACCACTACAATTATCGTAAGGTTGGAGAAAGATAAAGATTGCCGAGAACGTAACCACATTTCTGTTTACATTTTGTCAGCTGGACTCGCACAGTTAACAGTTGATTTCATTGTTGATGTGGAATTTTATCCTTAAATAGGCTATTCATTATGAAATTATGTTAATGAAATGTAATGTTAATATTGTTTTGTAACATTTACTATAAATCACCGTATTTAGGGCTACCAATATACTTAAAAAGACTATAGATTTGATACATTTTGTAGTGCTTGACTCGCGAACTTTGAACAGCCTCGTGGATACAGAAAATTTATTTTTGAAAAATAGCGATCGTGTAAAAGGGGAATCGTGTAATTCGAACACGCTTAATTCGGGACCCTACTGTAGACTGAAAAAATTTCGTACGATATATTACGAAAGGTCCAACTTCAGTAAACTTGGCATGGACATGTAAATATAGTTAATGAAGGACCGCACAAAATTCCCCTCACACTAAATCAATGTATCTATCTTCCGCCAGCTGGCACATCAGTCAACGATTCACCCATAGTAACGATTCACCCATAGTAACAGCTGCAGTTCTTGACAGGAAATCACAAATGATCTGAGGCTAACTAATATGAATCTATAATCATGCCAAAACTTTCCTCCTTAATACATTCACTTGGTCCTTGTCAATTGTCACTTTAGCAGCAGTGACTGGCTCGATACGTATAGTTGCATACCTTGAATTGTGATATCCTTTTCTCAAGAAGTCCAGGGACAGAGTGCTCTGCCGCTCCTGCTCAGGGATACTAAGGATGATGAGAAGCGAAGTTATTCCTAAACATGGACGCACTGTTGGCTAGGGGAAAAGTTGCAAGGGAACCCCTCTGCGATGACAGGACATTAGAGAGCTCCCACCTTGTCCCAGCTCTGGTTCAATGAACAATGAAGACTCGGGTGAGAAAATATCTCAGGTTAACCCTTTCATAATATTGTCTCCTGGAGGTTCCTGATCACATGAACAACTAGTTATCCTCTTCGTAGCAGTTCAAGTTTCTGATAGAACAAATAGCTGGGGCATATCGCTTCCACGTTTTTGTTGATGGTCTCTGGCAGCTCCGGAAGAAAGTAGTCTGTGACACTTTCTTTTTCCAAGTTATAAAGAATATCAAAAGAACCTATGCATCCTCAAGGGAAGTGTCACTAAGGACCCCCTTTCAAGCACATGATATATGGGTACTTTCCGCAACCATAGCATTCTACAAAATATTAGTCCCCCAAAACCACTAGGTTTACAAGTTTTAAGCAGGAAAACACCCCCCCCCCCACTGTTGAGCATATGATCTGGATGGGATTGCCCCAACCTTAGCTTTCTGCAAAACCACGTTTGCAGGCTTTGAACGCACCAATAGAATTTATTTATGAGAGCCATCTTTTCATAGACAGAAACTATCATAAGGACCTATACATCCTCAGGGGTAGCGTCGCTAAGGACCCTCTCTTGAGTCCGTGATACATATGGCTTTGTTGCAATCTCAGTCTTCCATGAAATCACACATTAATACAAGTCTTCAAGCTGGTGGACAGAAAGGAAATCCGACCATTGGACATTTACCTTTAAGATGGCACATTCAGGCCTTTGCATGTCCTCTCATTGGGCTTTGTGGTGACAGCACAGCTTTGTAACTAGCAATTTGTTCCAGTTAAGCCTCAGCCTCACTACTCAGACATTCTTGGCTAGAAAGATTGCTGAGGCAGATAGTGAACTTGAATGGACTTGAAGCCATCCTTAAGGTTTTCACTCCAATGCAAGTAAACTTTCCTCAGTTTCTTAAGTATTTATTGATATACAAAAAATTGCCCCTTTTTATTATGCAACACTTGATGTTCATACCACTTCTACTGGTGAAAATTACCTTTTGGGAACTGAACTAACTGGCTTGCCTCATGAGCCGGCTACTTCGTTCCCTGTCTGTTGTCTTAGATTAATTACTAATATTTGTAACTATATCAGAGGTTTTGATTCTCAAGGATCATTAGTTTGGCCTTGCCTCTTTACAAGTTGGCTACACTATCCTCCACAATTCACGGTTATCTGTTTCTATTACTTATTATAAATAGATCTTCCAGAGGAAAAGGGTTTACCTCTTAATTTCACGGAGACTTCTTCCCTCCTAAGGAAGACTCTCCATATAAAAGACTCGGAAGTTTGTATCTGCATAGTAATAAACTACACGTTTTATATAATTTGTGTTTTTCCCAGCTGTACGAACGCGAGTCCTTTACCAAAGGCTCCCCAACCAGAGTGGTTGAGGAATGTTGTGTGGATACGCTGTGAACAACCTCCCATTTGCTCCTTGCGCATGCAGTGCGTTTACTCAGCACGAATTATGATGCAATCAGCCATAATTTTGATTGGCTGATTGTAGAAAATATGTTTAGTAACCCCATAAATGTGACGGGTTATTTATAGCCAGTAAAAATACAAATTTGTAGTGTTCTTTGGTGATTTTTAATACGGTGATGTACACTATTATTTGTTGATTTCTAAGTTAGTTTACGTTTTGACTTTCTCATTTTAACTATGCTGGATTTGGTAATTCGTAAATCTAGATTTCACGTATTCACTTGTTTTCTTTGGCAATTTTTGATTCTGGACAATATTATTGACCGATTTCTAATTCAAAATATGTTTTGACTGCTTTTTTCAATATTAACTTATACTTGGTGATTTCTAATTTTAATTTCTCTTTTGACTTGCTAGTTGGAGTGTCGCACAACTGCATACAGTTACGCTCACGACTGTGCTGCCACTGCACTCTGCACATCTTAACTTAGTGAAATTGTTGATGAACTCTGGAATGCGCAAAAAAAAAAAAAATACCTGTTGTAACTTTAAATTGTCGTGAAATGAGTACCACCGGTACCTCTCAAGAGAGGTCAGGTCTTTCAGTTTTGGTTTGTTTTTCATTGAAACCACAAAAGCAAACTTAGTTTTGTAGGTTGAGTTTGCTCAGTTTTTTGCGTGTTTACGCTATCTGTAAGCATTGTCCGTATTTCAGTGATAGAGTAAACTTTTTCGTAATGATTTACATATCTTTTTAAAGGACAAA
>NC_090733.1:120491388-120546388 GCF_036898095.1 Palaemon carinicauda | reverse complement strand
AGTCTAAGATGGAGTGTTAGCTACCCCTGGTAGGTAAAGTTACAGCTGCTAGGTTAGGTTAAGTTTGGAACCTCAAGTTAAGGGGTGCTCTTGTGTTTGTTTCCCTTTTAAAATGTTATTTCAGTCATAATTTGAAATTTAACACCTGGTTTGTTCCAACTAACTACTAAGGCTTCAATATATTTTGTATCGATTGGAAGTCTAAGGTTTGGATATACAGTAATGAGTAATATATTATGGAGTAAGAAATTTACAAATAGAAAGGGTATTCTGGAATCTTATGGTACAGTGATGCCTACAACGTAGCAGCTAAAAATTTTGCGTTCAACTATTGACTTGTGTACGGATTAATGACTAAACTTTATATAAGAGTAACGAGTACCCAAGTGTAATATGTATAAAGTTTTGAAGGGATGATGGTGTGAATGTTCTTGGAACATAATCTAGAAACTCAAGTGGTACGAATTTAGTTTATGATTGGATGGCATCAAACTAGAAGTCTGGTTATTGAAGTTGTTACTTACTTTCCTATCTCTTCCTTCACTAATCCACCTCCATCAATGTGTGGGAGTCAGCTTGGGGAACATTTGGGGGAGTTTCATAGAAATATACAATATTGATAAAATTTATTATTTCTTTATCCACTAAGTTCATAACATGCCTGTCCCCATTGACTAGCAATGTCAAGAGGCTAATAGTGTAGTTATGACATCTAGACTGAAAGACAAAGGAACAATGATTCATCCACGTTTAGGTAGTTGCTATCACCCTCCAGGTTGTCAATACTAATAAAGGGAAGCACTTAACAAGGAAAGAAAATTTTTATTTTAGGTTAGATGTCAACAATATGAACATCAATATACTTACGTCAGGTAAGTATAAAAGTGAGATTGTATTTAAGATTCTGTTTTACATACTCAAGTTTATTTTTCAGTTTACATATTTTTAAGGTTGTGTTTTTTCTTTAGGCCAGGTTCATTTTGGAGAAATGTGATGGACGTTTGGTTGTAGAAAACAAGAAGAAAAAGGATATGATTGAGGAATTACAACGGAAAGGCTATGACTCTGACCCTGTTAAAGCCTGGAAAAAGCAACAAGATAGAACCCAAGAGGTGAGTGAATAGTTAATTTCTTCAGGGTATTGGTTATTTTTGTTGAAAGTTATCACTTGTGGTACACAATGCAGATGGTAGCCAAGATTCTGTGCTGTTTCATTTTGCCCTAGTTGTGTAGATTTTAAACTTATTGAGTTTATCTTTTTCCAATTTTCATCACATTTAGGATTCCGTATTTATGACATTTAAAAAAAAGTTTGTGGGCAATCAGTGTTTATGTAATGTGACACCAGACTATAAAGGTATTTATATTAATCATAGAGTTTTCATAAGTGGAATGTTTCGAGAGCTGTTAACAAAACTCGGTGTGGCAGTATTTCTATTTACCGAGTTCCATTGCAAATAGACACATTCATTAGTGTCTTGTCTTAGTAAATCTTTTCCAGAATTATTCAGCACTTATCTTTAGGTATTCCTTACTTTCATGGTCTTGTAGCTAATTTTCTTCTGATAAAGTTGACGCAATTAATGATTACTGGATGAATATAGTAAAACCTGACTTGCAGTTACCAGTACTGTATCACTTCACATAACCTATGGTGTGTATAACACTTTGACAATGGTCTTTTTCTCTACCTATCAAAGGAAGATTTCATGTTGGGATTAACATAGGGGAGCATATTAAGACTAGAATTAAATAATGATGACAATTTTATAAATGTACTGGAAGAAACTAAGAGATCATCAAAATAGTAACTTGCCAAATAGAAACTCTGAAAACACAAATGTAGAATCCTTTTTTGTGGTCTTGTAATTTATTTTTTTTTTTTCATGATACACTACAGTCCAAATTCAATTAGCTTTCTTTTACTTTCATGAACGGTTGAACATCTAAAACAGTCCGCATCCAACGAATGGCCTTTGATGCCCCAGTGCTTGGCTTAAGGCCTAAATTTTATATTCAATTAATTGACCAACGAACACAGTGGGGACAGAAAGACCGTTTGTAGTGTAAATTGTTCATAAACCCCTAGAGTTACATTTTGACCTGGGGTATGCATAGCCTAACTCAATTTTAGAAGCTAACAAATAGTCCCCTTTCGTATAAAATCAATATCAGGTTATTACAAGTGATCTTTGACTTAATTTATTATCTTACATTACTGTATATAATATAAAGTATGTTATTATCAAAAGTTAAAGGTACAAATTGTCATACACACAAAATAGAAACTACTGTAGTGTTTTCACAATGTTTTAAATAAATGTACAGAAGGTTATTTTATAGTTTTGTTACCAAATTCTGTGCTGTAAACTTACTATATTTATCTACTTCATAAATGTTAGTTAATGTTAAATAAAATGCAGATTATTTTATTTGCTGTTGTTTAGCCCGAAGGTGGCGGCCCCTATTTTTATTGTATTGATTCATCCTCTCTCTCTCTCTCTTTTATGAAATGTAATATATTTTTGTATAATTTTACAATTGAAAATATGCAAAATTCATGTACCATAACAGAATATGTAAAAGCTTTCAAATGTGAAATTGTTCAGATTATTTTTACAAGATTGGTAATTAAAGTAATTTTATAAGAATGTTGAGCAAAATTTTATTTCTTGTATAAATGAATTATTAGTCTGATGAAATAAAAGTGATGTCACTAATAGTAATTCTCTTCCTTGTTTTATTAGGAGGAAGAAGCAGCTGAAGCAGGATCTGACTCAGACTCAGATGAATTTGCATCACAGGAAGAAGAACCATCAACTGGTCCTGATTATGACTACTTGCTTGGTATGGCCATGTGGAATCTCACCAAAGAAAAGAAAGATGATCTCTTGAAAAATAAAGACAAGAAAACTCAAGAGCTTGATATATTGAAACGCAAATCTCCCGAAAATCTTTGGGTTGCAGATTTAGATGAATTTATTACACAGGTTGGATGTTAGACTTTATTCTTGTTTTTTAGTGTCATGCTAGTAAGTAGCGAAATCATATGTTGGACAATTTAAGCCTATTGTTTGAATAACAAAGAATCTTATAGGTTGTAGTTCATCACTGTTGTTGGTTACACCTAATCCTCCAAAAGCTGATTGAAAATTGTTTGAATGATTTCTATTCCTTCAAGGAAAAATATATTTGGATATTGTATTTCCGAACATGTTACTACATTAGGAAATGTATGTAAGAAAACGATATATTTTGAGAAATAATGGGAGTTAATACTGGGGTTGACTAATTTGAAATATAATTTTAAATGCAAAATTTGGTAGTACATCTGGGAAATGATGTAATTTTATGGTATTTTGTGAATAAAAATTAAGGTTTACTTTATAGAGCTTTATAATACTAGATACAAATCTATATAAATAAATAAGAACTGCATGTTACCAAACTTTATTGAAGTTTTGATAGAAATTTTTTAGTTTAGCCTGTATTAGTCATGAAAATGTTGACATGACAGTAGCCTGTTTGGAATTTTAGGAAGATTTTTGCATGGAAGATAAGTTGAAATTTTCATAGCTTGATCACAAGGTATTTGAAAAATCATGCCAATAACACCAATTGAATTTACAATATATCGTCATTCAAATCTTAAACCTTCAATTATACTGATGTCATACTGATGTTTCATCTTTTTTCTTGTCGGACAATATTTTGGCAATAATACAGAAAATCACAAGTAATGTGTTTAAAGAAAGGTCATATGGGGATATTAGAAAAAAAATCAATGTACACTTGGTACAATGTGATTACATTATGGAAGTTACCCCCTGTATTATAGTCATATTGGAAAGAGGCCTCCTATAAACATTTGATGAATCCTCCTGCACTTGTCTATTTTTATAAGTACTGAAGTTATTACTTTGTGTGATAATATATCTAGCTTTCTATTGTCTATACAGTACAGACTGTTTACTTATGAGAATAAGATATTTATTGATACCTCAGGAATTAACATATTTTTTATGAGATGGATTTATTACATCTTTTGTAAAAGATATTAGAATAAGTTGTCTTTCTACTCAGATATCAAAGCTGAATGATAGTTTAGTTTACAATATTAAGCAAATAGAAAAACTAATGCTATAAGATTAAGGAGATGGATACTGTGATGACATTTGTTAGGTAATCCAGTCTGACCTTAATTATCTATAACATAAATGTGGTGCCATAGCCTAACATGTGTTTAGTAGCTAATTATGCGTATTATTTTCTTCAATATTACAGCTTGATGAGCTTGAGGAAAAAGAACGCCAAGATGAACAGCAAGGAAATGATGGAGGAAAGAAAGCTTCTGGGAAAGGAAGGGGTCCTAAGAAGGTAAATGGCATTTATTTTCAGTAATTTTGTCTGTGTTAGTGTTTAGTTCTCTACAACTTTATTTCATTCTTTATTACCACCAGGTGTTAATAGGAATATGGAATTTTGAAAAATAATTTGCTGCTTTGATAAAGTGAGGATTTTTAAAACCCATTAGTTTGAAGAATAAAATATGTGCCTTGGAGTAACTGGAGAGAAGGAAAGTACTGCGACAGTATGAGCCTCTTTCTTATCCGGTTTACCAGGAAAGTTCCTATTTACTCCTAATTTTGCAACAGCATAGCAAAATTTATATGATACTTAGTGCACTTTGTTTTTCATAGATGAAAGTGGAAACCATGCCTTCACCATTTGGAGAGAGAGTAATACCAAGGATTGATGCTGAATTGAAACGTAAAGCTGAGAAAGCAGCTCAAGCAAAAGAAAACAAAGGCAAAAGAGTAAGTATCTGTATTCAATATGAGACCTAGGAAGTTCGTTATTTATTCTATTATGTTGTGATATGTGTTTATTCTCATACGCTTGCAAAATGCAACTACTCCAACTGAAAGGGAGGAATACTTTAATTAGTCTTGAGGGAAACCAGCCCAAAAATATCGGTTCTATCTCATGAATGTAGACGTATGGTTGCTGAATCTCTTAATAGAGAATTGGCTTTGAAAATTTGTGCATGGTGTAAAGTACAGGACATGAAGTTAAACCCTAGCAAAACTCAAAGTATGATGCAAGTTGAGGACAGTGACTCCTCAACATCCAGATCTTTGTGCTTTGACTATGTCTCCGTTAGCTATATAAAACTTTAAATTCTAGGTGTGATTCTTGATTGCAAATTTTCTTTTGAGTGACAGATTCAGTTTATTTTTCCTCAATTTTAGATTCCGTTTATTTTTCTTAAATTGCACATAAATTTGGCTTATTGACAACTTGAGCAAACGGCATACCCTTGTCAGACATGATGAAACCAATTGACTTTAGTTGAAACAATCATTCACCTTATCAGAATTTAAGGAAATCTTACAATATGTCATCCCATACACATTAATATGAGACTGATTAGAAGCACTAAATTTAGCAAGTGGAGGGATTCATTGATCATTACGACCCATTCTCTTCTGCTTCACAATTTAGTTGTCTTATAGATCAACTAGGTTTACAGTATTGCAAAAGTTTTGTAGAAGGAACTTAAGTATTTAAAGAATTTGTGGCCATGTGTGAGGGTTTTGAAGCTGATGCACAGCATATTTTCAGAATCCTTATTGAAGGAAATGCTATTAAAATTAGATTGAAATTGGCGAGTTACGTTTGATCTTCCTTGGCTTTTCCCTTGAACTAACAGCAAGTTTCCTTTTGAGCTTAGAGCTGTTAACTACAACAAGATTGTAGGATTATCGTGTATCAGCAGCTTGGATAAAACTCCTCTAAATTTTGATATGCTATTAAAATCTGTAGTGGCCAAATCACCTAGACACATTCACATCGCCTCTAGTTGTCTATTCATTTCTCATGCCTGTTCTCATCCTTATTACGTCGTTCATAACCCTATCCAATCGAGATACACCAGACATACTCCTCAGACACTTCATCTCAATCACATTCAATTTGTGTTTCTGTCGGTTTTTCCCCACAACTCCAATCCATACAGCACAGTTGGTACAATCTTTTTCTCATACAATACTCTTTTTACATTAATCTCTAATCCTCTATTCATTACTACTCCCTTCACTGCCCCCACTCTTCATCCTTCATTTACTCTGATGTACATCTGCTTCCACTCCACCATTTGCTACACCAACAGAACCAAAGTACATAAACTGATCTACTTCCTCAAGTAACTCTTCGTTCAATATAACTTTCAAAATAACACCACCCACCCCTCTTGTGCACCTCATAACCTTACTCTAGCCCACATTAACTCGCAACTTCCTTCTCTCACACACCCTTCTAAACTCACTAATCGATGCAGCTTCTCCGAGTCTGCAATCAATGCTGTGTCATCCGTAAACAACAACCGATTCATATCCCACTCATGATCACTCATCTGTCAGTTTCAATCCTCGACCAAGTACTCCTGCATTCTCTTCTCTTACAGCTCCATCAACAAACAAACGGAAAAACTGGTGACGTCACATATCCCTGTCTCAGCCCCACTCTCACTGGAAACTGCTTGCTCCATTCCCATTCCTAACACATTTTACTGCTTCTGTATCAATTCTTCACTGCTTACAACCACCTTCCACTTATTTCATGTAACCTCATCATATCTGAATCAACTCTTATCATAAGCTTTCTCTACATCCATAAATGCAAAACATCTCCTTACCTTTTGCTAAATATTTCTCATATCTGCCTAACTAAAAATCTGATCCATACTTGCCCTACCTCTTCTAATAAATCATCATCTGTTTTATCCTTAATCCTATTTGTAACAATACCGTACATTTTTCCAACTCAACTCAACAAACCAATACCCTTTGAATTACAACACTCATGCACATCCCTTGCCTTTGTATTGGGGAACAATGCACACACACATGCACATCTCTTACCTTTGTATAGGGGAACAATGCACGCTCACACCCAGTCTACTGGCACCATTGACAACAAAATATATTTTAAACAATCACCAAGATATTGTTCATAAAGAAAACCAAAATAGGTGATGACTAGAAAATTAAAAAGAGCTTTAGACAAATAATTACATAAAATACAATGATTTGTTACCTTGCATAACCTACTGTATACTGTACTGTTGGGATTACTAATGTAAGGGGATGGGGACAAGTCGACAATAGTATCATGAAACAAGGAGAATGTGTTACCGGTTTAAGGCCTTTCTTTTAAGTATTCATTTTTTAAAATCAACTTGTGTTACTGCAATTATTTACACAAGTAGGTGGAAATAGAGAAACCAAAGCTTAAAGCAGAGACAGTAATGGATGCAATTTGAGTAAGAGGGTGCATACAATCACTTCTCTATTATGTTGCTTTTATAGGCTTGATGTATTTATTACATTATGAGTTAAAACAAAGGAGCTGGAACAAGGAAGAGTCAATCTGTCTTCAGAGTTATTTATTTTACATATTTAAGGGTCAAGTTATCGTCAGCTGTTTCATGTCATAAGTAGACCCAGACTAACAGATGAAATATAAAACCACTTGAAGGAAAAAGTCTTCCAATCCCATGCTTAGATATTTAACTCAAAATTCCAGGTATGTGCTGTATAAAATTATTTGTGAAATACCCTAAGGTAAAGGTTATAGCCTTTGATGAATTTTATGCATTATTTGCCAAAAAAATTATTCCAATTTTGATGAAATTTAATTTTCTTAAGTTGAACTTGCTTTAAAAAATCTCATAAGTGTAAATGATTTCAATTTCTTTATAACCCTAAAGGGAAACAATTTCTTGAAATGGAAGAGTTGATTAGTAGAGAGCATTCAGGTGGATATAGTATATTTAAGTACCTTTCTTACAAACATTTATGAATTGCTTGACCCTGGATGTATATTTCAGTGTTTCACCAACTGATTCAGGTAGGGTTGGGTGGAGGTTGACCCTGGCTTTAAAGGTAAATTGTCAAAAATCTATATTTCATGTCGCTTCCTATTTGTTATATATAAGATTACTTTTAAGAATGCTGAAATTAATTATAGATGTTTGCATGTATTATAAGAATTTATATTTTTGCATAAAAATTGGGCAAAATATAACAAATTTATGGAGAATAATACATAGATATATAATTTTGCCCTTCTGCCATGTCAACAAAATGATGCCAGATGTCAAACATTTGCACACCCAAATGTTAGTAATATTGGACTTTATTTAGCCCTCACAAGAATTTTTATGTAATCTTCATAATGTTATTAGGAATAAGACTATGAACCAAAACGTTCATGTGACAGTCAAGTTTAATTTACAGCATTAATTTTGGTTTTCATTGCCACATGGAACATTTCATATTCATTATGTTTCCTCATAATAAATACTTAGTATAATTATCTATATTTAGTGTAAATATCTAAACTTTCATTTGCAGGTAAAGAAAGAAAGTATTGATGCTGATGATTATGATGATCTTGTAACTGCAAATACTGGGAAGTCTCTTGCTTCAAGACTTGGTAATTCCCCAGACATGATTATAAAAGCTGCTAAAGCTAAAAAGGGAGATGGGTTAAAACAGACCAAATTGCCATTCAAACCAAAGGTATGTTTAGGTTTTTTTTAACACTGGAAATTATTATGTTGATATGAGTAAAATAATTTATTGGTACACTATATTTAAAGAACTTTAAAGTAAATTTCTATTGTACACTTAATTTTTTTTTTTAAATTAGTCACCCAAGAAAAAAGGCAAAAGCCCTTGGGATACTGACTCTGATGATGAACCTGATGATATAAGCGATATGGATGATGAAGTGGAAGTACAGCCCAGAGAACGAGCAGCGGGACGGCGAGCTGCAGGTATAAGTTTGTTTTTCCCTTGAATACTACAGATCAGAAATTGAAGATAATAAGGGTTTAGACAAGGAAGACTGTTTATAACAATTTTTTTTTTTTTTTTCAATTTAAGAGTTGTAAGGAAAAAGAATTATGGGGGATTTAGACTACCTTGGATATTTTCTCCATACACCATAGTAAGGGAATGCAAAATGTGTTAACGTATTATTAAGTCTATCTTTTTTCTTTTTTGTTATGATTGTTAATTACAATATGTAGTCATTGTCTTCAGAATTTGATATTTCTTTGAATTATTGTTTACTCCATTTACAGCTTCAAAGGTCAATTTTAAATTTGGAGATGATGAGGACGATTCTTCTGATGGCGAGCTTTCTCTTCATGATAATGATGGAATTGAAGAGCCAGATATAGTCCAACAGCAGCTTTCTTTTGCTGAAGAATCAGTCAAGTGAGTCTTTTAGTTTTCATTGTCTCTTGATGAGGAAAAAATCACCAATTGTTTCTAATTTGATGTTGGCTGCCTCCCAGAATTTGGAGAAGTGCCATGATAGATAGATGGATGCAAATTTTGAGAGTAAGAGTAGTGCAGGGTTTTTAACTGGTATAAGTATACAGTACTACAGTATATTTACTTTTAAATGTGAGTTTTAGTATAATTTTTATAAATAATGGTCAAGTTCTTTATCTTATAATAACTAAAAAGTATATTATTTTTTTATTTTATACAATTATTTATTCATGTGGTTACAAACTTGAGTCATTTAAATGGGTCACACTTTAGTTCCGTTTTCAACTACCAGACAAAAGAAAATGGACTCTGTTGCAACATGGTTGGTTACCATGGCAACCTCACTGCAGTCACCATGTGCAACTCCTGATAGGTGTCACTCATCTTTGGGTTGCCGTTAAGAGATCTCCACTTAAAGTGCTAAGTGTCTTTTCCTTATCATCACCACTGGGTGTGCTTTTCATTTTCTGTGCTACGCTTGTGCTTAACAATGGATAATGCTGTGGCAAACAATATTCTGTGGAATTTCCATATTTGGCCGTCCCCCCAGTGCGAGAGATTTTTATCTCGATGCAAGTAATGAGGTAAGAGAGATCGTTCTCCTTCCTCATCTTCTTCCAGTAATGTTGATAAGTGTATGATTTGGTCTGCATTTAAAGAAATCCTCCTTTGTGCTCCTTCATATCTTGAGGCTCCAGTTACGGAGGATTAGGGCCATAATGATAACTTATTGATGATCATAATTATCATCTAATATTGATTTTGTGTCTAGTGATCGTGAGTCGATGCTTTTGACAGATCCCTCGCCTACGGCCACTGTGCTCCCTGAGCTGGATCCAGCCCCAGTATCCTTGGTCCCTGATTATTCAGAAATGTATAGATCTTCCTGTCTCCCTCGAGTGTATCGAGTGGTTAATTTTATCCTGGGTTGACTTTTTGCTTTTGGAGATATCTCCCTTCAAGGCATCAAATGTCCCCTGTTCTTGTATGTGGACCCTCTAGAATTAAGACTGTCATTACCTTATTCCAGTATATTGAGGTTGGTCGGACTGCTTCGGCTGTGTCCACAACCGCAACTTTGGTCAGACCAAGTTGCTCTGAACCTATTTTGTCTTCTAAACAAACTCCTTGGTAGTCGCTAGTAACTACATATCCGTGTATGTTGTCCATACCTGACTCAGTACGGGCATTTTCTTAGGCAAACAAGCCTGTACGTGCCGCTGTGACCACACATAATGACGTACGTCACTAAATGCACTACTGTACCCATATTTTATTACGTACTCGAACGCACTGCCATTTCAATGTGTAACGATACTCTTCTGCAGGATGGCTTTTAGCCTATGTCATTTGATAATGCACGTATATTAATGGAACCCCTCATGGTCATGTTCCATTGTCGGCTTCAACTCTATATCAGATAGCTTTGGCTTACAATCCTCAACAACATTTGTTTATATGAATGACAAACCTATCACCTTACCACAATGTACTCAAAAGTACCTGCCCTAATGTCCATATTGATTAAAATTTTGTATTGATTCTTCGATACAACATATTTTATTTTTTCATGTGAACCTTCTTATCAGGCCCTAAGGGTGCCAGAATCGTTTCAACCCTTTTTTCTCTCTCTCCGAGTGACACTTGCATATGAAACATGATATCACAGTAATTAGATGCCACAGACATAGTCCTTAAAGGAGGCACCCTAAGTGGCCTGCTTGAGAGAAATCCTTTGCCTCACACAGATTGAGTTCTGGAAGAGAACTGTGACATAACCTCACAAACTTCTATAGGTAGAAACTCTTATACTAGAAGTGAACCTGACTTCTCTTCTCTCCATTCACTGAATGTTGTTAGAGAGAAGAAGGTCATTCGAAGAAACATTAAATTTTGTCTTGTTTAGGTAGAACCACTATTCATAATGGGGATATTATCATAGTGACTTTGGAAAAACCTCCCCGCAAGTAAGGGCACCAACTCAGCTGATGTAGCCCCTATGTAGGTTCCGATATCTGGTTAGGAAGCATCACTTTTCCTGAAGGTCCTGAGTCTAATCTGTCATTTGGGCATCCTAAATGAGCCCTCTCAAGTGCAAATTGCTAATAAGCGGTGCATTATAGACGCATTATTCCTTCAGTCTGAAGGCTGAAACATAGGTTTGCAGTATTGCTCTCTAATCAGACTGGAGATTATTATTAGTATTTGCTAAGCTACAACCTTAGTTGGAAATGCAGGATGCTATAAGCCCAGGGGCTCCAACAGGGAAAATAGCTCGGTGAGGAAAGGAAACAGAAAAATAAAATATTTTAAGAAGAGCAACAACATTAAAATATATATCTCCTATATAAACTATGAAAACTTTAACGAAACAAGAAGAGAAATAAGATCGAATAGTGTGCCCGAGTGCACCCTCAAGCAAGAGAACTCTAACCCAAGACAGTGGAAGACCATGGTACAGAGGCTATGGCACTACCCAAGATTAGAGAACAATGGTTTGATTTTGGAGTGTCCTCCAAGAAGAGCTGTTTACCATAGCTAACGAGTCTCTTCTACCCTTACCCGAGAGGAAAGTAGCCACTGAATAATTACAGTGCAGTAAAAAGGAATTGTTAGGTGTTTGAGGACAGGAGAATATGTAAAGAATAGGCCAGACTATTCGGTGTGTGTGTATAGGGAAAGGGAAAATGGACCGTAACCAGAGAACTACTGTGGCCAGTCAAGACCCCATAACACACTAGCGGTAGTATCTCAACGGGTGGCTGGTGCCTTGGCCAACCTACTACTTTAAAAGATATGCTAGACTTATTTAACACTCGTCTCAGCCTTGGTGAACATGCTTAAAAGAGGCAGGTCTTCTAAGTGACCTTCACTTCAGGAGATTTTATGTTCACTCTAATACATATGTCTTTGATGCTTGATCTTTATCTCTGTCTCAGACTGCCTCAACCACCCTACAAGTCTTTGACCTGAATAGAGTGAAGCCTATCGGCAACTGCGCATGGCACCCAGCAGTGGGATTGCTATGGTAATCTACCATGGTGCAACAGAGCCCTTTTTCTTTTATTGTCTGGTCATGGAAATCCGAACTAGAAGTGTAACCCGTTTGAAGGGTTCAGGTTTGTATAGCTGGGAAATGTATGCATTGTTTTTAAAATTTATAGTTTTAAAGGGAAAATTAATAGTGTAAGGATTTTGTGGAGGAAATTGGATACGTAATGGTTAAGGAGTTTCATTTAATTTTTTCAGTGAACAAAAGGAAATTGTTGTTAGTGACAGTGACTCAGAGCTTGGTGCTCCACCAGCAAAGCCTATCAGCAAACCAGCCGTTGCAGGTATGAAACATTTCTTTTCATAAAAGAATAGCATAGCAGAAGTATACTGTAGATGGTAAACATTTAACTCCTTCACTACGAGGCAGTAGTTTCCCCCTCAACAGCTGCATACGAGATTTGTCGCCATTGGATATACATGTACACTTGATATGATAACCTTCAATTCTTTGTTTATTTATTTTACTGCTGAATACAGAATAAATTTGTCAACTTTGAGTAAAAAATTTCCTATTCTGAAGTGATAAAGAATAATTTTTCAGAAATTTGTTCTGTTTTATCATTTTGCTCTAATAGTAAAGCACAGTCTTTTATTCATTGTGAAGTGATTATGTAATAATTCCACGATAGATAACCGTTGAATGACATGAAACAGCTAATCAATGATTGGCCTTATATTTTACTGAATTGTAAAGAAATATCTGTTCATTTCCTTTGACACAAGAAACCCTGACATAATCATGAATAAAGACTAGAATTGCAAGTGGTGGTGGGGTGAGATGCTAGGGTAGCTACATCTCTAAGCTGGGGGTTATCGGGGAGTGATATCTCACGGTTGGAATATTGCCATTGGCTAAAGAGTGATAAAAACACTAAAATAGCCCTTAACAATCAGCAATAAAGGCTAGAATCCCAAAGTCAATGTTGGTTGGCTGAAGAAAGGAGGGGAAGAGCTTTGGTAGGATAAACAAATAATTTTACCTAATATATGGTTTATATTTCTAAATTACATATTTGATACATCATATACCATTGTACCTGGCGTGTTTTGATGTTCAGCGAAAGCCATCGTAGCGAAGGGGTTAATTAACTGATTATATTAGATAATGAGTTGAACATTATTTTGTTTAGTATATAGTGTCTTATATTTACAAAGTTATTTTATTTGTTGGCAAACGATGAATATCAGAGACTAGTTAGTAAATGGTAAGTTGCAACTTATGAGTCAAACTTGCTATAAGGGTAAATACTTCATACTGCATGATTGTGTATTAGGATAAAGTCTTCAGTGCATCTGTGGCTGTGTACTGTAAGCATAATTTTAGGTCTTTGCCACATTCTTTTGGTCACTATTTAATCTCACTATTTAGACTTCTACTCTCCCTCTGATCCATCTTGCTGTGTCCATCTTGCTGTCAAACTTCTTGCCTTTAAGTTCATGGTGAATCTCGGTAAACCCCCCTTCCTCTTGGTGGATGAATGATGTTTTGCCTCAACTTAGACTTCCTGGCCTGCATGCATAGCCTAAATTGTATATTTAACTTCAACTGTATCTGAAGGGATATTGTCTTTTCCTTAATAAAACTCCAAAGTATAATTGTTATGCCCATTCCAGTTGAAGCTGACCGTTGAGAGGCGGCCTTTATCAAAATACTTAGTGGAGGATTCCTTTTTCGATCACTTAACTTTACAAGTCTGAAAACAAGCACACCTGAAGTTTAGCTGAAGTAAACACCTTGGGGTTAGATTTGGTTTTAAGTTCTTACAAGCATTATTTGTATATAGTTTATATCGTTCTATGTATTAATGGATAAAGTAAATACTGCTGTATAGACATTAGCATTATATGTAGCATCTTTTTATACACTTATCTTTTGAAGGAAAACAAAAACTTCTTTATTCATCTATTTTTCAGCAATACATAAATAAATTCTTAGTAAAAAATCATAATCATTGGCTGTATGGTAAATTGTTGTCAAAGGAGTCGAGATCAATGACAAATGAGTCAAGAAATTTATGTATTGCAATATCCTTCTTTGCATTTTCATGTTGCAAAATCTCGGCATGTCTTACAGCTTTTCTCCAATCTTTTCTTATTCTATCCAGTGATTTCTGCAGTAGTACCTTCAAGTCTCTCATAATTCATAATGGAATTATTTTTCCTTGTTATATAGTTTTTCACTAGGCCCCATATAAATTCAATAGGATTGTATTGGCAGTAATACGGGAGTAGACGAATCACTTTATGCCGGTACGGTACTCTGCTGCAATCTTGTTAGTGACATTATTTTGTCTGTTCCATATGTGTTTTTCACCATTTGTAACGGTTCTCTTTTTAGCAATTGTTCTTTTGGATTCTCCCTATTTCTGATATGCCATTCTGTCAGGCATGGGTACAAGTACTGGTACTGGACCTTAACCCTTTTACCCCCAGGCTATTTGGAAATTTCCAACCCTTAACCCCCAGGGGGTTATTTTTTTCCCAGCACATTTTGCTGTATATTTTTTTTTAAATTGCTCTAATAGCCTTAATTTTTGTCATAGAGAGGTCAGGTGGGTCTCATTCTCTTGGAAAATGCCTGAAATTCCTCAAAAAATTATAAAAAAAATATGAAAAAAAAAAAAATTTATTGCATTTTTTTTGCAAGGACGTACCAGTACGTCCATGGGGGTAAAGGGATGGTTTTTGTGAAACGTACCAGTACGTCCTTTGGGGGTAAAAGGGTTAAGTACAAAATTATGAGCACTTGTACTTGGCCAAAAAGTATTTGAAAATTCAAGTACTTTTTTAAGTATAGTACGTTGCATACTTAGTAGGCTCTATTACATAACAAATCAGATTGTGCTACTTGTTGGAATTCACAGTTAAAGAGTACCACATCTATTCTGAGATTACCAGAAGAAAAGCTGAATAGTATGGATGGTACACCAAAGTTTTACGCTGACCAAAACATTCTTAATGACATGCTGGAAAATTTTGAGCCAATTGAAAAGACCACCGACTGTGCCCAAAGACAGAATTGTTTCCTCTAGCCTAGTCATTCTATATGTGCGAGGGCTCAAGTTTCACTTAGAGAAAATACAATTTTAAGTATAACAATGGTTTTGTATTTGGATTAAAGAGGTCATTACAAAAATGCCTCCAGCTATATGAAGAATGGAAAATATATCAAATGGCAACCATTCTAGATCCAAGATTTAAATTAGATTGGTGTTCTGAAGAAGAGGAAAAGGGGAATCTCAAGTCTTGTGTCATAACTGAAGCTCCGTTTATGTCCAAAGATACGACAGCTCATGCAAGCATGGATCCTGTCACAGACCATACAGAAGATACACCAGGACCTAGTTCAACTGAACCAAAAAGAAACTGTAGTTTTATGGCTAACCCAATTTGACAATCAACAGATGTAACAGATTCAGGAGTCTATTAATACTGTATTGAATTTCAAAGATATTTGAGTTAGCCATACATTTCATAAGAGAGAAATTTGCTAGTATACTTTAAAGACCACAGAGAAACATTTTCGATTTGCAAAGATGACACAAAAGCACTTATCAGTCCCTGTTTCTTCTGTTTCAGTATTAAGGATTTTCAGTATTGCAGGAAAAGTTTTCTACCCAGATAGCTGTCGTCTTCCTGACTAGAATTTTGAGTCTTATGTTAAATGCAATGATAAAGAAACGGTACTAATCATACATACATACATATACCAAGGCACTTCCCCCAATTTTGGGGGTTAGCCGACATCAACAAATGAAACAAAAACAAAAAGGGGACCTCTACTCTCTACGTTCCTCCACCCTAACAAGGGACTCAACCGAGTTCAGATGGTACTGCTAGGGTGCCACAGCCCACCCTCCCACATTATCCACCACAGATGAAGCTTCATAATGCTGAATCCCCTACTGCTGCTACCTCCGCGGTCATCTAAGGCATCGGAGGCAGCAGCATGGCCTACCGGAACTGCGTCACAATCGCTCGCCATTCATTCCTATTTCTAGCACGCTCTCTTGCTTCTCTCACATCTATCCTCCTATCACCCAGAGCTTCCTTCACTCCATCCATCCACCCAAACCTTGGCCTTCCTCTTGTACTTCTCCCATCAACTCTTGCATTCATCACCTTCTTTAGCAGACAGCCATTTTCCATTCTCTCAACATGACCAGTCCACCTCAACACATTCATATCTACTTTAGCTGCTAACTCATTTCTTACACCCGTTCTCACCCTCACCACTTCGTTCCTAACCCTATCTACTCGAGATAAACCAGCCATACTCCTTAGACACTTCATCTCAAACACATTCAATTTCTGTCACTCCGTCACTTTCATTCCCCACAACTCCGATCCATACATCACAGTTGGTACAATCACTTTCTCATATAGAACTCTCTTTACATTCATGCCCAACTCTCTATTTTTTACTACTCCCTTAACTGCCCCCAACACTGCAACCTTCATTCACTCTCTGATGTACATCTGCTTCCACTCCACCATTTGCTGCAACAACAGACCCCAAGTACTTAAACTGATCCACCTCCTCAAGTAACTCTCCATTCAACTTGCACCACCTTCCCTTCTCGTACATCTCATAACCTTACTCTTACCCACATTAACTCTCAACTTCCTTCCCTCACACACACTTCCAAATTCAGTCACTAATCGGCCAAGCTTCTCTTCTGTGTCCGCAACCAGTACAGTATCATCCGCAAACAACAACGGATTTACCTCCCATTCATGGTCATTCTCGTCTACCAGTTTTAATCCTCGTCCAAGCACTCGAGCATTCACCTCTCTCACCACTCCATCAACATACAAGTTAAACAACCACAGTGACATCACACATCCCTGTCTCAGCCCCACTCTCACCGGAAACCAATCACTCACTTCATTTCCCATCCTAACACATGCTTTACTACCTTTGTAGAAACTTTTCACTGCTTGCAACAACCTTCCACCAACTCCATATAACCTCATCACATTCCACATTGCTTCCCTATCAACTCTACCATACGCTTTCTCCAGATCCATAAACGCAACAAACACCTCCTTACCTTTTGCTAAATATTTCTCGCATATCTGAACTCGGTTGAGTCCATGGTTAGGCTGAAGGAACGTAGAGAGTAGAGGTCCCCTTTTTGTTTTGTTTCATTGTTGATGTCGGCTACCCAACAAAATTGGGGGAAGTGCCTTTGGTATATGTATGTATGTATATCTGCCTTACTGTTAAAATCTGATTCATACAACCCCTACCTCTTCTAAAACCACCCTGTATTTCTAAGATTGCATTCTCTGTTTTATCCTTAATCCTATTAATCATTACTCTACCATACACTTTTCCAACTACGCTTAACAAACTAATACCTCTTGAATTACAACACTTATGCACATCTCCCTTACCCTTATATAGTGGTACAATACATGCACAATCCCAATCTACTGGTACCATTGACAACACAAAACACATATTAAACAATCTCACCAACCATTCAAGTAGAGTCACACCCCCTTCCTTCAACATCTCAGCTCTCACACCATCCATACCAGACGCTTTTCCTACTCTCGTTTCATCTAGTGCTCTCCTCACTTCATCTATTGTAATCTCTCTCTCATTCTCATCTCCCATCACTGGCACCTCAACACCTGCAACAACAATTATATCTGCCTCCCTATTATCCTCAACATTCAGAAAACTTTCAAAATATTCCGCCCATCTTTTCCTTGCCTCCTCTCCTTTTAACAACCTTCCATTTCCATCTTTCACTGTCTCTTCAATTCTTGAGCCAGCCTTCCTTACTCTCTTCACTTCTTTCCAAAACTACTACTTATTCTCTTCATATGAATGACCTAATCCCCTAATCATATCAAAGAGAAATATATTTCTGAACAAGAGGGTGATAATTTTTTTCCCCGGTGAAAATCTACTTGTATTATAGTGTTAAGAATGTCATTTTGAAATTAGATTGAAAATGAAATAAAAAATCTTTTTCATCACCTTAACCTGTGGGAGATCAATTTTGATCGCTTGTTCATTAAATCCTCGGGATATAAATTTTTTTTTATTAGGTATTTGTCAGTGATTTTAAATCAAACACATCACTGATAATAGAAAAGCTGCTGAAATCCATTTGTACTTATACTTAAGTCTCGGGCAAATCTGTACTTGCACCTGCTCTTTTTCTCAGTACTTGGACCCATGCCTGCATTCTGTGATGGTACCTTTTTTTGTGCTGCCTTCATAAGGCTCGATGTTATACAATAATTTAGAATTTTTATTGCAACTAATTTCACTTATTTCTTTTCTAATTTTAAACATTACCTTGAAACAATCATTTAGCTATGTAAAGTTTTCATAGACTTACCGTAATCAATGGCTGTTTAGACGTGCAGAGAGTAGGGGCAACTCACAACAGATGTTGCCTCTAGAAGATTTAAGCAGACAATGATTCATTTTGGCAGTGATTTCTACATGTGCTAACTTGAAATTGGCATTAATTGGTTGAGTAGTTATTTGAAGAATTCTTCTATTGGCTGAAAACAAATGGCTTAATGTGTGTCACAGAGAATGCATTCATTAGACTTTAGAAAATATATCCATGATGGGCTACATCCTGCTGAAGGGTTAATGAGGGCACAGTAAGGTTGCTCGTTTGTGGTGGATCCAGCAGAAGCTGGGATATAGATTGACACTCCTAATGCTATCTTCTTCCTTGGAATCTGGTGGTCTAAAAAGCAATATTAGATTGTGGAAATGTAATGGTTTCACAGTGGAAAGATATAGCCCAAAATGAGAGATTGGAGCTTGTGGAAGTAGTTAACTTTATAATGAGCTGTATACCATCATAACCCTTAGCAGACTTTACACAAGAACCACCAGGCAGAACTTATGAAACATTCTATATTTGAATGTGAACATTGCCACTGTCAGAAGGAGCATTAGCCTTCTCACAATGTATGAATGGTGCAAACTTTTCCATAGATCAAGATGGTTAGATTTAAACCTATGAACATGAATCTCGGAGAGTTCCCTACTGTCCTGAACGCTAACATCTACATCACTACCAAAATCCACTAGCCTTGCCTACTCTAGATTCTCCCCTGATTTTGAATCATCATTTATATTCAAGTTTCCTCATTACAAACCATGTAGATGGACATTATCCTGAAGTATTTTTCCATAAGATTGTGTGCTAATTTAGCACACTGAATCTATAGTTGTTCCAACACTGAGTACTTACCTCGAACTACTTTCTTAGGAGTATCTGGGATCTCTTCCCAACCGACCAGAGTTTTGTGTAGTTTACCTTACTCCCGTTTTCTATGAGGGGTAACCTCAGGTGGTGTGATATTCGCCCTGAGGCGACCCTGGGTCAGAGAGCATGCTTGCTCAGGCCCGGTCGCGTTGCAATAACATCACGACACTCCTTAGCCAGTGCAACCCTTTGTGTCTCATGCGGTTCCCATGTGGTACCTTTGTGCTCCCCCTTATCCTTTCCCCTTTGTGTTCCTGTGTCTCGCGGTGCCTTCTAGTGCGTTGTCCTGGGCCTATGGCCGGTAAATCGTGTGGTGCTTTTCTGTCGAAACCTGAAGTTGACCCGCACTCCTTGTGTTCTTCGTGTAGGGGCAGTGTGTGTTCCCCTACAGCCACGTGTCTGGAGTACGAGTCCTGGAACGAGGTGCAGTGGGTGCGTTAGGGCACCAAAAAGAAGGCGGCGTCCAAGAGATTGCCTAAGAAGCCGACCGTCTCTTCTCCTCTTGCTTCGCCAGGCGTATCGTCAGACAGAGCCTCGCTGCCGCCTTCCCCTACCCAGAGTAGGGGACGAGGTAAGTCGGTTACGGGGAAGAGGCCTGTGGCCCTTCCCCAGGAGTCTGATTTACGGGATAGTGGTGTTGTGGCGTCATTCCAGTCAAGTGAGGGGCCTGAGGGAGGGACGGGAGTGTGTTCGGGGGATGGAACCCTGGTGCAAGCAGGGCTCGTCTCAGATGATCCTATGTGGGGAAAAACTGTGCCTACCTCTTCTCCCGCCTTGTGGGCGTGTTTTTCAGGTGCTTCCGCAGCCGAGGGTTCCGCCAAGAAGGAAGACTCGCCGCCGTCGGACTCCCTCGCTTGGTTGCCGCCGAAGACGCCCTTCAGGTCTTCGTTGAGAATGGAGGAAGGTTTTGAAACCTGGTCCCCCATCGAGGAACTCCCACGCTCCCCTCCAGCGCCTTCAGCTACGTTTCCGTCCGTCTTCCTACAGCCCTCTTCTTCCATTGAGCGACGCGTGGACCCATTAACAATGCGGCACGAGTCGGGCCCGCCGGTGAGAACATGCAAGTCGTCGGGCTCCTCGGTCGAAGCCTACTCTTGCTCCTCGGAAGACGGAGCCCCGAGGGACCATAGGAGACGTCGTGAGAGGTCCCGCAGGAGACGTTCACGTTCTTGCCCCCGCTCCAGATCCTGCCACGGGGGTAGGCGCTGTAGATCCCCCAGGAGGAAGTTTAGAAGTGACTCCCCGGGGGAAGAATGGGTCGTGTTCCCTCGTAGCAAACTTTTCGAGATGTCAGCAGTTCCGGGCCCCTCGAACTGGGTCCCAAGGGCTCGCTCACCAGTGAGGTACGTATCCAGTGGCAGATACGATCGACGAAGGGAGTCTTCTCTTCAGGTCCCAGCGGACAGGCATAAGTCCGCGAAGGTTCCGACTCCATCCGCCCAGCGGAGAGAATCGCCCCTTCGGTCTGGCAGCCGCGTCCTGACCTCCAAGTCAACGTCGATTCGGCAGGATCGAGACAAGCAACTCCCTTCAATGAGCAAGCCCGCATCTACCTGGACCTCCGTAAGCAGGGATAAGTCCAAGACAGAGGCCTCCGTCCCGACGGAGATGCCCGTGCTACGCCCTGAGCCGCCGAAGTTGGTCCATTCCAAGATGTTTCCTCCTCCTCCTCCTCCTCCTCCTCCTCCTCCTCCTCCTCCTCCTCCTCCTCCTCCTCCTCCTCCTCCTCCTCCTCCCCCCCCCTGCCCTGGTGCAGCAGAGACCCTCGCTAGCCCTGCCTTTAGCTAGGGATGTTAGGCTGGGTAGGGCTCACGCGGACAAGATCGTGGCCAACCATGCAGAAGCCCCCAAGACCTAGAGCTCCTCCAAGCTTCTTCAAGGCCTAAAATCCCAGAGGCGGTTTTACCTTCCTGAAGGGCATAGCGCAGGTCCCTGTACTGTGGAGCCTGCAATCGCCATCCTTGGACAAGGAGCAGCTGAAGAGAGGGCTACTACCACCCCGATCTGTTTCTCCCCTTCAGAAGCTAACATGATGGAGGAGATAGCCAAGAACCTGGTGAACGTTTCCTCGTGGCTGGATTGGTGGGCCAACACGCTGGTAGGCTTCCAGTTCTCCTACGACCTCACTATCCCAGAGAACCAGGCCTTACTGAAGGAGCTGATTAGCTCCGGAGGTAAAGCCCTTAAGTTTTTCTCGTACCAATCTATCGAGCAGGCTGCCAATTGGGTTCTGCGGAAAAGGGACACGGTGCTCAACAAGCTCGTAAGGAGGCTCCCCGACAGAGAAGCGAGGTCCCTGAGGAGCCTACCCCTGTGTGATGACTCGGTTTTCCCCCTGAAGGCAGTGGAAGAGACTTTAGAGAGGGTCAGGAAGCTGAAGGATACGGAAGACTCCAGACCCCCTTCAGCGAGAAGACCTACCCATAGAAGGGCACCCTACGACGCCTCACTTCCTCCTCGTGCCTAACCTAGTTAACCCAGGAGAGACGCCCCTACTATGGCCTGGTCTCGGTCTTCGCAGCCCTTCCGTAGAGGAACGTCTTCAACACAGTCATCCTTCAGGCCTTCCTATGCGGCAGCCAGAAGAGGTCGTTCAATCCGCGCCGCTGGAAGGAGATAGGGAGAGAGGCTCCCTACTCCTGCTGAAGCCTCAGGTGGGGGAATGCCTCAAACATTCTTGGCAAGCATGGAGAGACCACGGAGCAGATCCGTGGACCGTAGCAGTCCTGAAAGAAGGGTACAGGTTGCTCTTCCTGGCAGACCCCCCAACTCTAATGCCAGATCAACAGGCAGAGTGGTTGGCACCCGAGGACCCCTTGAGAAGGACGGCCCTACAAGAGGAGGTCTCTGCGATGCTGGCAAAAGGGGCGATAGAACCAGTCAAGAACCCGGGCCCGGGGTTCTACAGCAGACTCTTCCTGGTGGAGAAAGCGACAAGGAGCTGGAGACCAGTCATAGACCTCTCAGCCCTCAATAGGTTTGTGTGCAAGACCGACTTCAAGATGGACACCCCGAAGTTGGTCCTAGCGGCCTTGAGGGAGAGGGACTTCATGATGTCCATAGACCTCAAGGATGCATACTTCCAAATCCCTGTTCACCCCTCCAGCAGGAAGTACCTAAGAGTGAAATGCGGTACCCAAGCGTTGCAGTTCAAGACCCTCTGCTTCAGTTTGTCCACAGCCCCTCAGGTCTTCACAACAGTCTCAGCCTGGGCACACGAACAGGGCATCCGCCTGATTCGGTACCTGGACGACTGGTTGCTTTCAGCCTCAGGGGAAGTACTGAGGGAGCAAGGCGCGAAGCTCCTGCAGTTCTGCAACGTCCTGGGTATCATCATCAACCTAGAGAAGTCCCAACTGATACCCTCCACCAGGATGACCTACCTCGGAATGGTCCTGGACTCCCGGTTCGCGAGAGCTTTCCCTTCTGCGGAGAGTCTAGACAACTTGGACCAGATCCTCCGGCCCTTCCTGTTGGACCAGCCCAGGAGAGCCAAGGACTGGCAGAGACTGATAGGCCACCTCGTGTTGCAGAAGTTAGTTCTCCAGGGGAGTTCAATGGAACCTGAAGGAGACCTGGAACCAGAGAGACTCCCCCCACAAGGTGGTCCCGGTGACAAAGGAAGTCCTAGAGTGGTGGATTGCCAGATCGAACACCCTCAAGGGGATGCCCTTCGCAGCCGACCCTCCGGAGATGCTTCTGTTCACGGACGCATCCAAGGAGGGGTGGGGTGCCCATCTCCTCGGCAGGACAGCAAGAGGAAATTGGACGGACGAAGAGACCAGCACATAAACGTACTAGAGATGATGGCAGTGCGAAGAGCATGCCTAGAGTTCGTCCATCAGCTCCGGGGAAACACCGTGGCACTGATGTGCGACAACACCACGGTGGTGGCCTACATAAAGAAACAAGGAGGACTAAAATCGAAGGAGTTGTGCGTCCTCACGATGGGACTGCTGGAATGGGCCGAAGGGGAACAGATCCAAGATCTCAGCAAGGTTCATTCCAGGGAAGAGAAACGTCCTGGCCGACGGCCTCAGCAGAATGGGTCAAGTGGTAGGATCCGAGTGGTCCTTGCACCCGGAAGTGGCCAAGACCCTCATTCAGAAATGGGGATCGCCACTGTTGGACCTCTTCACAACGAGACTGAAGGCACAGCTTCCCGTGTTTTGTTCTCCTGTGCCAGATCCAGAAGCGGCGTTCGAGGACGCCTACCACCACCCTTGGGACAACCTCGACGTTTACGCCTTCCCTCCCTTCGGGATGCTCAGACAGGTCCTAAACAGGGTGAGGCGAGCGGACAACCTGTGGATGACTTTGGTAGCGCCCTGGTGGCCGGAGAGAGAGTGGTTCACGGATCTAAAAAAAACTGGCGCGCCTTCCACCTCCGCCCCTTCCGGACAGGCCAGACCTTCTCCGGCAGCCCCAATTTCAAAGATTCCCCGAGAACCCACGGTCCCTCCGCCTTCACGCGTGGGGGTTATCGAACGTCTCCTGAGGAAGGAAGGATATGCTTCGAGAACGGCTGCAAGGATGTCAGGGTATCTGAGGCGTTCATCAGCGGCAGTATACCAGGCAAAGTGGGCCACATTCACTACGTGGTGCGTCTCGAGGAACATCAAACCATTGAGGGCCTCCATTGCAGAGATAGCGGACTTCCTAGTCTATCTCAGGGACGAGGTAAACATGTCCATCCCAGCCATCAAAGGAGTCCGGGCTGCTCTGGGTCAAGTCTTCCTCCTGAAGGGCATCGACGTGGGTGCCTCCAGACATATCTCGATGCTCATCAGGAGCTTCGAACAATCGTGCCCCCCTCAAGCCAGTAGGGTGCCCCAGTGGGACGTGGCCAGAGTCCTGAAGATGCTGTCAGAACCTCCCTTCGAACCCCTGAAGGACATCTTGGACAAGGAACTCACCCTCAAGACAGTTTTTCTGTTAGCTCTGGAATCAGCAAAATGGGTAGGGGAGTTGCACGGACTGTCGTACGAGGTGTCACACTCGAAGGGTTGGCGTGAGGCTACCTTCAGGTTCGTCCCATCCTTCGTGGCAAAGACTCAGAATCCAGCCGTTTGGGATCCCAAGTTTGAAGGGTTCTCAGTGCCGGCAATCCCTCGATCGGACAACTCTAGGGACTTGCTGCTGTGCCCTGTCAGGGCAGTACGAAAATACTTACAGAGGACAGCCAGACTTCGACCCGAGATCAAGAGTCAGTTCGTCTCCTTGGGACTAGTGAAGAAGCCAGTCTCCAAGAATACTATCTCCTTCTGGCTACGGCAGGTGATCGTCAGGGCCTACAGTAGTGCAGGGGTCCCCCTTCCAGGAAAGCCCAGATCCTACAACATTAGGGGTCTAAGTACTTCATTGGCATTTGAGAAGAATATGGCAGTGGGCCAGATCCTGAGGGCAGGTACTTGGTCTAACCAGTCGACCTTCACAGCTCACTACTTGAAGGACTACTCGAGGAAGTCCCTGGGCGGGTTCTCGATAGGTCCGGTCATTTCCGCGCTCCAAACGGTTTAAAGGTGTAGCTCCAGTGTTTAACCGCGGGTAGTAAGTCCAAGAGACACAGGTTCCTTCCTTAACCCCCTTGTTCTTCCTTCCCCTGCTACCTTACCGAAATGACTCCAGTAGTCACCTGAAACTGCCATGGGATACACTATCGTTGGAAGGACATGTCTCCTAGGTTTTCTTGCAGAGGTGAGTTACTTAGACACTAAGATGGGTTTTTGCATAGTTTTCCCTATTCTCTCGTGTTTCCCTTTTGGGTCAGCAGAACCTAGTCTCCTATCTAGGTTCCTCTTAAATACTTCTCACAGTTTCAAGGTCCTGAAGGACACTCCCACCTCCTAAGGTATAAGTCTCCTAAGAAAGTAGTTTGAGGTAAGTACTCAGTGTTGGAACAAATCACAAATTTTAAATAATTTGTATTTTTCCTAACAGTACTTACCTCGAACTACTTTCGGGTAATGGCCCACCCATCCTTCCACGAGTGCCTTGCTGGACCTCATAGAAACCTAAGCTATCAAGAACTTACTGGAGATCGAGACCTGAGCAAGCATGCTCTCTGACCCTGGGTCGCCTCAGGGTTACCCCTCATAGAAAACGGGAATAGGGTAAACTACACAAAACTCTGGTCGGTTGGGAGGAGACCCCAGATACTCTAAGAAAGTAGTTTGAGGTAAGTACTGTTAGGAAAAACACAAATTACTTAAAATTTGTGATATTTTAAGTCGCAATGCTCTCCTTGTCATGCAACATAATGAAATGAGACTGATTTTTCTTTAACAACAACCTATCTGAACATTTAACACAACCAGATTTTAAAACTACTAGAAGCTATCGTGGAATATGATTAATACTGATAAAATACTTGGATAAGGTAATCAATCTGGAAAACTGTTGACAGTACTCAAGCAATGAGTATACTAAAAGCATACCCATGTGAGGGTGAATGGAAACTCATTTTTAATGATAAATGCAGATACAAACAAGCTTATAGGAGTAGGATGTGAACTGTAGGTGGGCTTCACAGTTATGCTATTTTGTTTTAGAATAAAATTATGAACTTTTTTCGATGGAATATAGTGACCAGCTTTCAAAGAAGAATAGTTTGTATCATATTTTTCATCTTACAGAGAAACCAACTGCATCAGACCTCTTTGATTCCATGTTGTCTGGTTCCCCAAGTCCTCCAAAAGGTGAGGTTTTAGTATTTCTGTATCGAGATATTTTCATTTATGGAATCCACTTTTGTTAGCCCGTATCAGACATACAGATTGGATGTTGTTTTTATTTCAACCAAACTGGGTATTTAGTATCTTTTGGTAAAGGGACTCCCTTAAAGGGGGTAACATCCCCTCCCAATAAAATTTCAGTAAGAAATAGTGAAACAAGCGTTGGTCCATTAAAGAGTGTTATATAATATTAGTGGGGGCAGTAATAGAAAAATTTTCACAAAAGTTTCATGTGTACATCCAAATGTTTTATACTATGATCACTAGTTCCAGGATAAAAACATTAGTCTAGTAGATCCACAATATGAACAGCAGCTAAATAATACACTATCACCCTCGTACAGTGAGATTCAAGTTCAAACCAGGGTCCAAGGTTTGACATAAAAATGTAAGAAAATGCTTCTTGTAATTATGATCCAGGGGATTCTTTAACTTCCTTTAATTTCTTATGTTCTTTTTTTTTTACCTTCTACAAGGAAATGGTATTGTAATTATGACCCAAGGGCAGCTTTATCTTTCTTTAGTTATTCATATGTTCTTTTCTGACTTTCTACATGGCATTATCAAACTCCTTTGAAAATTAATTTTTCAGAGTACAGTTATTTGAATCATTACCCTGATTATATAACTTCATAATGATTTAGTTACATGAATTATGGTTTAATATTACCATAGTTTTTCTTTTTCTAGTATGATGTTGAATCTTATTTCCTTTTCATTTTATATTTGTACAAGTAAAGATTTTTTTTTCTCAGCTAAAGGCAATTCGTTTGATAAACCAATGAGTGACGGAGATAGCAGTGATTATGGAGATCCCAGACCTAAAATGACCAGTTCAGCAAAATCTTCAAATGATGATAAGCCAAAGAAAAGAGGACGACCAAAAAAGGGTGACGAATTTGACGATGATCAACCAAAGCCTAAGAAGAAGCCTGGCCCAAAGAAGAAGGTAGTTGTAGATTTATCAGATGACGAATCACCAAAACCCAAGAAGAAACCAGGTCCAAAGAAAACTGCTGCTGCAAAAAAGAAAATGGATTCTGACTCTGATGATATGTTTGATACACGTGCGAAACAAGTAAGTACTGTAGTAATCGTTATAGTAGTTGTGTTTTTTTATAGTGATATCCCTAAATTACAGGAATACACAAAAGCAGGATTTCTAATCTGGAAACTAATAGAAATTTTACAGGATTACTTTATATTCACATAATAAGATTCATTTAGCAGAAGCATGATATAAAATTATCTTCAATTAATCTATTTTGGATTTTCAAGTATCCAACAAAAGCTAGCCTATGCACTGATGGTTTTGTAATTCATTCAAATTTGACTTAATTTTCGACCCCGTCTTATATGCGCGGAATTGTACGGTATGTGTTTGCTTGTGTAATGTACAGCTAGACTGTTTTCAACACTACACTAAAAAATTTTCTTGCTGAAATGAGGGTGTGTCTTATATTTGTTTATGTTGGAAACATGGCTGCCAACCGGCCGGTAGCGAAAATAATTGAGAAACAGTACCGCTAACCAAGCGGCCATTAGCAAAAATAATGCTGGTTAACTGATGTTTCTGGATTATAGATTGCTGGATTAGTGATTGTGAACCTGTACCTCATCTATGCAATTTTGATTAATCTGACTTCTCGCATATCCAAGTACAATAATTATAATTTCAAACAATTGAGTGTAACAAGACTTAACACCTAGATGAGATGATCCTTTCCGAATATGTCAAGGCTACATCTTAATTATGCAACTATTCCTGGTTCATTCTCAATTCTTGAGGATGGAAGCCTAGGAATCGCTATAGAGTATATTTTAAGCATTTCAAGATGGGAAAATGATTTTACCTATTTTAGCTTATCCTAATGAGGGAAAAGTGCATGAAGACTAGGGCAGCTCGGTGAACCAAATTATATAGTTTTTAGATTTACCATGCTGCTAATTCCAATAATTTTATTACTTCAACTTCTCTTATGATAATATGTAATTGATAAATCAACCTTTCCCTATTTTTTTGTTTTCAGGACGATGATTCGATGTCTGTTGATTTTGCTCCACGAATAAAATCTGGGCGTCAAAAGAAAACTGTGAAATATGCACTGAGTGATGATGAGTCTGACTCAGATTTTTAGACCGTAAAAGTGCTAAAGAAGAAAAATGATTGAACTATGGTCTATTTTCTTTTAAGATAAACATATTTTTTACTTTTTTGATGTTTTTCTTCAATCTTTCTAGCCGTAATATTTCAGAGTAACAGCGTAAGTTCTTAGGACTATTATAACTTTATTTTGCAAATCATCAACGTATCATCCTTCTGCTTGGATTCACAACATTTCTGTGAGTACAAAAGTGTAGTTGTAGTATAGTAGTTTATTTGTTGATGACAAAATTACAAATTGTAATAAATAAGAGAATTTTTTTTATTTTTGTATACACCTCATGTATACACTAAGCTTGCTGTGCAACCCTTTATACAGAATTTTTAATAATGGTTTCAAAGTTTGAAGGATTTTTTTATACATAGATATATTATATGGTGTAAATGATATTACATTATTGAGGGTGTGATTTTCAAGAACTTGCTATAAATTAAGTATATATATTATTGTAGAATACAGTTGGAGTATAGTACTGGTTCTTTAGATTAGACCTAGCACAAAGTTATTTGATCTTCAGTTACTGTCATTTTTACTTGATTTCACCATTGCTTTAGTGTATTTTAATTTTTTAAGGAATTATTTTGTATATCTTTTTAAGGCTATTTATTTCTACTCTGTAAGTCAGCTGTTTAAACTGTTGTTTACAGTCCATTTTGAAATAAAAGTAGATAGAATGATTGTATGACTTCCTTGTATTTCAGTCTCGTTTTTATTTCCATAAAAAAAAAAAAATGTTAGTCGTAAAATTGGGCAAACTCATGTAATACATGTACATGGTTAATTAATGGCTTACTTATTTGTTTCAAGACGGAGTACTTACTTTCGAACTACTTTCTTAGGAGTATCTGGGATCTCCTCCCTATCCAACCAAGAATTTTGCGCCCCCCTTTCTCCGTTTTCCCTTGTCGGGTCCCTCTGTGGCTGATGGATACGTGCCATGAGGCGACCCGGGGTCAGCGCGTAGGTGCGCTACTGGGTCTTTGCTGTCAGTAAGCATCTGGTCGCGGCGTAGATAACATCTCGTCGCTCTCTCACATCCCGTCCGACCCACCATTGTGTTCCCCTTGTGTTTTCCCTTTCCTATCCCTTCCTTGTGTTACTTGTGGTTACCCTTATGGAATCCCAACGCTGTTTTCCCGGTGCCAAGGCCAGTAAGTCATGCGGGGCATGGCTCTCTAAGGTGAACATTGATCCGCACACGTTGTCCACCACGTGTCGAGGCAAAGTGTGCTCGCCTGCTTCCATGTGTCCGGAGTGTGAGTCCTGGCTGGAACTGCAGTGGACATTGCACGGCATCAAGAAAAAGAAGGCATCGAAACGGTCACCGAGGAAACCTGGTCTCAGTTCTCCGTTAACGTCTCCTTCAGCTCCTTCGTAGAGCGGTTCTTCCCCTACCCAAAGTAGGGGACGAGGTAAGTCCGTTGCTGTTCCCCATGAGTCTGATTTTAATAAATCAAATTGCATTGTGCCTACGTAGACGAGTGAGGAGTCTGCTGTTGTTACGGGAGTGCTTTCTGCAGACGAGGTTCTGGTGCCCGCAAGACCCGTCTCGAGTGAGGATCCGATGTGGGGGAGATCAGGAACACCAGCTCCTTCCCCACCACCGTGGCAGTGTTTTTCAGGTACAGCGACTTCAGGGGCGACCAAGACAGGAAAAGACGAGCCACGTGCTCTTCTGACCCCGATTCCATTGTGTGGACGGCGCCAAGGACGCCCTTCAGGTCACCCATGCAGCAATGCGAAGAGTTTTCTGGCTGGCTTGCCTCATGTGGGTCACTGCTCATGCCTCTGGCGCCTTCTGTTACTCTACCTCCTGATTTTATGCAACCCGTCACCCCGGTAGCACAATTGCAAGCCCCCATGTTGGTGGGAGAGGATTCAGGGGCCTCGGATAGCTCCTCCTCTTCGTCTTCCTCGGGCGATACCTCTTCCTCCAGCTCTTCATCGTCGGAAGACTCCAGCGGCCGGGAGATGAAGAACAAGAAAAAGAAGTCGAGCTCAAACTCAGGCCCGTCTAGGAAGAAGGCCAAAGTTGCTAAGAAAAAGAGCAAGAAGAAGAAGAGTTCCAAAAAGAAGAGGGCAAAATTAGGTAAAGTAGTTTTTCCCCCTTGCAGGTCGAACAGGGCTTTAGCCGCTCCAGTGCCTGCCTCGGCGGCTGCTGGAGCCCGTACCGTGCCTTCGCCTAGTGTCTCTTCGGTTCCGCCCACGCTTCGGATGCATCCGTTGGCATACACTTAACTTATCCTTGCCTTGCCCGGCAAGTCACCGGCTCCATCCGTTCAGCGGAGGCAGCCGCTGGCTCAGCCCAGCAGCATTGTTCCCATGCCCAAAGTTTCACCGGCTCCATTCCGGTGTAGTAGTTTGCGGACTGTGGCCAAAGGTAGCACCCAAACTGCCTAGTGTCCGAATGCCGACCACAACCCAACGTTCACTACACAACAAATATACAACAGTGGAATACCCAAAAAACCTAAGTAACAGGTCAAGAGAACGGAGCTCTGGGCACCACCCCTTGAGTTATACTGGGCAAGGGGACCAAGCTATAATCTTGCTTTTTATCATACCTTTCATTGGGTTAGCTGGATTATAAATAAAGGTATAAGAACATTAGGTGAAAGGGAATATTATAATTAATAACGGAACACAGTGTGGGAGGAAAGAATTATGATAAATTACTGTACTTATGATAGCTTAAAAACAGTGGCTGGGGAAAAGACACCATGGTGTAAGCAACTAGAATGAAATGCTGTATTCATAAAAACACAAGGAAAAAAAAAATATTTATTTGTAAATATTTATCTGTCAATTCCAATAACCAGATTTAGGGCAAAATTATCAGCCCTTTACACTCCAGCTTCACAATTACAAACAAACAAGAAAATATAAATCTGTGAAAATACTGTGCTACCATACTTCCCCTGAATCAATACTGTCCCTTCAATATCCAGTTCACTAAGCTGCAAAGTTACTTACAATTTATCACATTCTGAACAGTACAGCCGCATACGCTGCCGTGCAGGTCTCTACGGGCCCACCATTACAATGTCTCTAAAAGTTTGTCAACAGTAGATTTGAAATCTCTAAATCATGGAAGGGGTTTTGAATAAGTGAATTCATACTAAACTCAAAAGTCACTCCTCCTAACATCTGAATTCACTTCTCGGGCCTCTGACCAGATATGCCATTTCAATAGCTCCTGTTAACTATTAATGTTTATGGCACACTCTCAAATAACAACACAGTAGCTTACTTCTAGTTACAAGGCAGGTTATATGAATACAGAGCAGCATCACAGACTAGTACAGACTGGTAACAGGAAATATTCTATATTTTCTCTCCCTTACACTCCTACTGAGTGTAGGGGCTGTTGTCAATACCTGGAAAGGAATAATAACAGATTAAGACATTTTTGGAAAGAGGGGCTTGAGGGATAAAAAAGAAAATTAAAATCAAATATGTTTCATATACACAAACCACTAAAGTTTTCTTTGAAACAAACCCTTATATATTGCATTCCCCCCCATTAGCCCTCAAGCCCATCCAAAAAATGCCTCGTAACTGACAGCAACCCCCCCACACAAACTGTACATTCACGTGGAAAAAAAAAAATTTACCTTGCAAAAAAATGAAGCTTAGTAAAAAAAAGGTAGGATGATCAACTAAGGATTTAATTCATCATCCCTTCCTTCAGTTACATATCAAATTACATAAATTTACATTAGGTACAAAACATTTTTTTTTTCAGACTCATGACTTAACAAAAAGCAATAGGAATAGACAATAAACTATCAGACAATATGGAAACACAGTACTTAGAAACACAAAATTTAGATTATCGTCTATTCCTCCCAACAATACTCCAATAACCTACAACATAATAAATTTCATTATTTACAAAATTAAAGTATTACAGGAATACATTCAGGATCTATCAAGAACAAGAATTACATTCATTGCAGTCCAAAATCAATTTAAAAGCATACAAAACTCATTGATTTTGGACTGCAGGTATTACATGATAATAAAAATTTATTGAATCCATTATAACTGTCACGGCCAAGGTCAATTTTCAGTGCAACAATTACAGAAACCATGACTAAATGAAGATTTCCTCACATCACGTGTCCCTTTCTCAGCCTTTCAAATACCCAATGTGGGAATTACAATATGACTAATAAGAACAAAAAGGATAATTATTATCAAAATTTTCATTAATAACTGTACAAAGATTAATTCAGTGGGAGATTTATAGTTTTTTTTCTGAGTCTCAAAATTCTGTCTCGGGACATGCGCCGGGATTCAGCAATCTGCTAGCGAGCCATATTAATTTCTCGCAGCACAGGAGACAGGCTAAACCGGCGACTCTCCAGATACAGGCTGGGTGTCTTTAATCGATCGATAACCTCGCATAAGAGTTGGTATCTGCGGGTGATCGACATTCTTTGAGGTAAACCAGAGACAGAATCCGTAGACTCAGAAGAGGACAATAAAAATCCCGAAAAATCAGGTGATGACTCGGGGCAACGTTGTGTATCGGGCGACCCAAACAGTGTTGTAGCGTTCAGGTTAGATATTCCTGACTGCCACTTCAGCCTCGAGCTCTGACCGGTGTTTTAATCTACCATCAGAATGTAGGAAAGGGTTTGAATTCTGAGGTGATTCAGGAATGGAGGATGGTTCCCTCTCTATAATATTCGTCTGGTCAGTGAGACGAGGTCTCCACTCCAGGACTCGAGACTGAACTAGAGGTAGGTCAAGAACAGGACCTTTTGACCTAGTCCATGGGGGACTAAATCCACTAAAGGTGGGATCTTCAGGCGACAGTCGGTCGTCACAAATCGGGTGGCAAAAAGCCGAGAAAGTCATTATCAGGATAAACAGACACTGCCGATTCAGAAACAGGGCTTTCTAAAGTAGCAGGTCTTGACCAATCTGGACTGGAACTCTTGGAACCAACTGAAGGTAGTTCCAATAATGGAATACTGGAAACTTGCCAGAATTCCCAACTCCCCGGAGGATGAACGATACCTTCCTCTCGGAAAGAAGCAGCTAAGAACTGGGGCGTTGGAAATTCAGGAACAGGACAGTGAACCACTGACTCTGGAGACAAAATAGGAGTTTTACACATTTCAGTGGGGCTGTTCTCCCACAGTTGGAGGACCAAATGATCTCGAAACGATTCAGGCTTTAACACAGGAGTCTCATCACAATTTTCCGGAGGATATAACCAAGCATCCAGTGCTTTCTTTCTCTCGTAAGTCCTAGCTGGCTTATTAGTAGCTCTAGTAGGATGGTGACTTTTCCTGTCGTCGGGACTTGTTACAATCTTGAGACAAGGTAGGACGCCACTACAGCAGACACCCCATAGGAGTCGCCATCACTACTAGAACTAGAACTCTCAGAGACTTCAGAAGAAACAGGACTGTCATCCATGAGTTCTGGACTATTCAGAGTCTCTGTAACAGGATCAGGACCCTTCGGATACCAGAGAAAATGCCTCCTAAGATTAACTGGGGGCTCAAACCAGGCCTTTAACTGGATATGGTGAGCTCTTACCAGTTCACCATCAGGCAGTCTCTGCAGCTCATAGGTGACCTTATTCTCGTGTACCTTAGTAACACGGAATACCCCCTCAAACCTAGGGATGAGCTTGTTCATCAGAATGTGTCCCAACAGGTGCACCTTCTTAAGCACCAGAGATCCCTCTTTAAACGGTTTGTACCGAGGATGTCCTTCAGCCCATGGGTCTCTCGTTTCTGCTGATAGCAACGGGATACTATCAACATCGTGAGCACCCTTCAGTATGTTCTCAGCTGTAGTACAGCCAATCTCAGTGTGGTGGGAATGGTTGTAGCTGAGAACTGGTCCCATTTCCGAGATTCCCCAGAAATCACCCTCAGTAACTCACCAATGGTACGATTCACTCACTCCACTGCACCATTACTAGAGGGTTTATACGGAGTTGTTTTCACATGTACAACATTATACCGCTCCAACTACTCATAAATTCCTGGGAAATAAACTCAGGGTCGTTATCAGTCAATATCCGGACTGGAACACGAGGAATAACAGGAAAAACTCGGTCTTCAAGCGTCTGGCATATCGTACTGCTCTTATTCCTTATGGGTACTGCCGTCACCCACTTGGAATAATGGTCGACTACCATCAGACACCCAATAAAACCAGTACTGGTTGTTGGGAGACTCACAAGATCCATAGCAACCAATTCAAAGGGAGAAGAGGTCACTATTTTTAAGGTCGGCGGGGCAACCACCTCCCTTGAGACCTTACAAGTCTGACATTCCCAACACGTCTGGCACATATCTCTGATTACGTTAATCAAAGATCTGTGCCAGACGAGTCGACGGAGCATTGCAATCATCTTTCCGATCCCCCAGTGAGCATTCTGGAGGTGTGTCTCGGCAACTAGGTCAATCAGGATATTGAAGGTGACTACTGGGACTACTGAGCCGTCTGGGTTCCGCTTCACTAGCAAACCCTGGTGAACTTCCAGGTTCGACCAACATCTCCTATAGGGTAGACAGGAGCGTGGAACTCGAGATGCAGGAACCCCAGAGTAGATCATCCTAATGACAGATTGAATGACAGGTAGGCTGCGTCCAGTATATTCCTACCAAGAACAAAACAAAAGTTTTTGTCTTTGGCAGCTACCACCGCATAGTTGAACAGCGGTAGCCTCCACACAGAAGGACACTTCACCTCTAACTGGACGTAGCCTAGAATGCTGGTGCAGGAATCAGTCAACTTCAGCATTTTCTGTTCCTTTGAAAAGGGGAATAAACTTCAGCATTTTATGTTCGTTTGAAAAGGGGAATAAACTTCAGCATTTTATGTTCGTTTGAAAAGGGGAATAAACTTCAGCATCTTATGACATTTTCCATGGGTCTGAACTTTGGTCAGACTTCTCTGATTGTCCAACCCTTATGACTTGAGAAGAAGACTGAATTAGGAGGAACAAGCTCTCCTCCCCACAAGGGAGACTATCTAGTTTAATGTGCACATGCAAGCAGGGGATTTGTACTCTGAATCATCGTTTACCAATGAATGTGCTGCTGCAGCCACAACCTTTTCCAACTAGGCTTGAAATCCTGCTGGCCATACCTTGTTTGTGCTTAGCACACACAATAGTTTTCTCACACTAATTTTCTCGGGAGTACCGTGCCTGTAACCAACACCAGCGGGCTCCACCTCTAGCTCGTTTTACAAGGGACAGAGCTTCACAAGATTCCATGTATTCGTGCATGCTCTTTCTCCAAAGGGAAATACAGTTTGTTACGTAACTAATACAAACCACGCTATTTATTAGGGGTTATACTTTTGGCGGAGATGAAATGACGAGCCATCAAAATTTAGCGAGGTTTAACTACGCACACCGCTAGTTAGCATGAGTAGGGGGTTAGTTTTCTACCACTCCTGTTCACACACCTGTGATTTAGTCACTTTACTTTTGGCGTGGATCGAGAGCGGTTGTTTCTTCCCTCCCTCCTCGCCTATTCTGGACTGCCATTAATTTTTGTCTTTTAACTTACTTTTTCTTATACATGTATATACAGTAGGGTCCCGAATTATGCGATTCCCCATTTATACGGTCGGTAGTTAAAAAAAAAAATTGTGTCTGCAAAGCTGTTCAAAGTCTGCAAGTCAAGCACTACAAAATATATCAAATCTATTGTCTTTTTAGGTATATTGATAGCCCTAAATGCAGTGCTTGATAATAAATGTTACCAAACGATATTTATCGTACATTTTATTAACATAATAAATAGCCTCTTAAAGGATAAAATTCCATATCAACAATGAAATCAACTTTTAACTATGCGAATCCAGCTGACAAAATGTAAACAGAATTGTGGTTACATTCTCGGCAATCTTTATCTTTCTCTAACCTTTCGATAATTTTAATGGTATTGTTAATGAAGGTATATTCAAGCATTATTTTTATTTAGTATAGAATATATAAAAGCTTTAGTTTTCCCTGTGGGTATTCAAGGTTTTCATACGTAGGCTGGGTTCGTTTATCGGCAGTGAATAGCGTAAATTTCGGTAACAAGTCGGCAATATTTTGTCATCTTCTAAATAGTATAGATTTGCTTTACAATGATTTGTTTTGTATAGTACAAGGTGTAATTATAAAATCCTCTCCAAAAGAGAGAGAGGGAGAGATTTGAGTCTCTCTCTCTCTGTATGTGTGTAAGAAATAAAATCTTAGTTCACATATTACAACTTGAGTTTAAGAATGAAATTAACATGACTATTATTAGTTGTGGTGATCATTTCCTCGCTTCAAGTGGTACAAGAAACAAAAACATGGCATTCGATTACAACAGCTGACTCTCTCTCTCTCTCTCTCTCCGGTGTTATACAATACTTGCATATACTGTGGATGAAGAACCCAAAATAGGTTTTATTAAAAAGCGTCAATTAAACATAAAAGAAAAAAAATACCGAGTATAAATCCATTTCAATCGTAGCTAAAAATATGACATCCGATTTCGTCAGCAAACCACTATTTTTAGGAAACTTCACTTTATTCTAGAAAATTGCTACTATTTAAATAGTTGATTGTGCTTTAAGAAAACCCGGTACTTTTGTTTTAAATTTCGGAAATGATTTATAAATCGAGTATTGCCGACTTATTTTTGTTTAACTTTTAGCTGTGATCAGATCAGTTGATGTCTAGCTCTCGCTCTCAAGAATATGAGCGTACGAATACAATAATAAAGCATTGTTTATACCATTTCTTAACTTATTCAAACCATCCATACAGTTAATATTACATAAGCACCAATGTCTTATAACCTATCATATTTATTGTTTATTACATTTAAAACCACCATTCTCTCTCTCTCTCTCTCTCTCTCTCTCTCTCTCTCTCTCTCTCTCTCTCTCTCAAATGAAATCTTTGTTGTTTCACAAAGTTCAGTTTTATTAAAAATCAAGCATGATTCAATTTTCCTTACTTCTCCAATCTCGCACTTTATCATATCAAACGTTCTAGCGGCAACCTAATTGTTCGATGACTTTAAAAACCGGCCTGGGACTTTCTTCTTCTTTTGCCTTTTATTCCAAATGGTTCCATAATTGTGGTGGGTACAAGTTGACTTATAATCAGATCATCCGTTACTGTACCCAGGGTAAGGTATGAGACTTTGCCTAAAGAAAACTGCAACAGCCCACCTGGGTCCCTTCTCTTGTCATCAGCACTGGGAGAGACTAGAGGAGGATCACCAAAACATCATCTCGACATGACGACTCACAGTGTCATAGGCATAACTATGCCCCTGGTCCTTCTTAGCAGATTACTGTACTCTGTGATGCAGGTTTTACAAGAAAGGATGTGAATGCTCTAGGTGACTTTCACAACCTTTCTCCTGCAAGACGTGACCCACAGGAACTCGATACAATCTCTATCGGTCCGGTGGTGGCTGCACAACACCTCCTTGTTGGACAAGTAGCAGAAGGTTGAGGGCACTGTTTCCCGGTTTTAGTCTGCGTGAATGAAAAGATTTGACTGGCTCTTATTCTTTTATTCATCCTACCCTCTCGTGGGGAAAGCAGCATCCTGGGTTCTCTGCATAAGCTGACCTCAAACCACTGCAGGTAAACCATGCTCCCTTGTGTACCTATTATTAAGCTAATACTGTTGCGTCGCCATACCCTGGCGAGGTGGTATTGGGAAAGTCTTGGTTACATCAGGTTTTTCCTACATAGACTCAGAATAACTTTACCTAGACAGTCACACTTATGCACGTCTCAAGACACAGCTTGCGTAGGCTGCGGACTTTGCGTAGCAAGGATTTAGCGAGAGCAGGGACGCCATATTTTTGAGTACTAACATACTCAGATAAGGAGCCCCCTGGCAAAACCAAAAGCCAGATTGGCAGGGACGTCCACCCTTCCTAATGGGTGAGTCACCCCTAATAAATAGCGAGGTTTGTATTCCAGTTACGGAACAAATGACAAATTCGTAGATAATTTGTATTTTTCCTAACTATACAAACTTTCCCGCCATCCCTATCCCCCTTGAAGTCCTACCTCCAAGCAAAGTGACTAAATCACAGGTGTGTGAACAGGAGTGGTAGCAAGCTACCCCCTCTACCCCCGCTAACTAGCAGTGTGGGTAGTTAACCCTCGCTAAATTTTAATCGCTCGTCATTTTAGCTCCACCAAAAGTATAACCCCTAGTAAATAGCTAAGCTTTGTATATTTAGGAAAAATACAAATTATATACGAATTTGTCATATTTCATTGTCATATTACAGATCACATTTAGCAGCATTAGTGCATTGTAGGTTTTTAAATATATAAAAATATTTAATCTTATTTCATGATAAATCACGCAAACCTGTGATATACGAAAGTGTAAATGGCAATAGAAACAGCAAGTCTTGACTTACCACCTTGTCTGTACTCGCTTAGGATCCTACATTGCATGTTATTGGCTGACAGATGGAAGTCGATGAAAGATGGCATAGAGATTTGTATCCTGAGAGCGGATTGGCCATAGAGCACAGTGCCACACAGCAGAATCTTACAATATCTTCAACAGTGAGTAGAATCTCATACTATGAAACAGAATGTTAAATTGCAAATCTTTTCATCTAGACTTATTGACAGAAGGGGCCTCAGTTAAAATTCCCCAGGTGTGTCTATCTTGAGTGTTTAAATCAATACTTCTCGTTTCATCACTTATGATTAAATAACTTTATAATAATGTTCATGGTAACCTTATACACTTTCAACTGTAATTTTCTGTACACAAGATTTTCATTAATACAAGAGTTCACTGTACTGTATAATAGTATATAAGAGTGGTTTGATATTAGTAAGGGAACGTTTATCAATGTTAAAACATGCGTAAATAATAAAATAAATAGGGCATTGCTACTTACGAATTTTCACCTATTGTTGCATTCTCCCCTATACTACTGGAAATAAATGGGACAGATGATAAAAGATTTGTGCAAGTGCACCAATTCTGCACAGTCCAATAACTTGCTGAATGCTGGGTAAGTACTCCGGTGAAATTGACTGGGTTTTGCCGTTAGATCCTTTTCCGCAGGTGATCGAGATCAAGATGCATCTCGTGTTGAAAATTACATATTGTCTCCAATCAAGGTTGTCTATGGTTGGCCATTTCTCAGCATTGAACCACCATTGGATCATTTTTCCTCATATCCAGTCTCCTAAAGGACCCACTCAGAAGTGACATAGGATCCTTGTTCACCCTTTTTGAAGGAATCCAAAAGAAGGTAGAGTAAATTCTTCATAAAGTAAGTTGACATTGGCTGACTTTCCTAGGTATTTTCATAGGAGAGATCCTGACAATCCATAGTTCTCAACCAGGGAGATTTGAGATAAGTTTTAATCCTCAAACAGAAAGTTGGAACATAAAAGAATTCGCTGCTCCCTGAGGTGAGGGTGTTACAGGCTGGTCGAGGCTGACTCCTCAGGGTTCGAGCCCTGTCGGAGCTAACAAGGGAACCATTCGACAAGGTCATTATGTAGGTATCGGCTTGGAAGATTCCCTGAAAGCAGGCTGATCACCTACAATCCTATCACCATCTTTTCCAAATCAGGTGCTATTATGCTACACAGGTTTCTCATCCCTCTCTTCGGCCCCTGGACCCAGCAGTTTTTACCCTACCCTGTCTTCAGCCAATAAATTAGCCACTCAACACACTGGTCCAGTAGCGGGCAATACTTGGCCTTGAACTTGATGCTGAGAAGTGGCAATTCACAGACCTCTGTGGCAAAACCTAATATTTTTTTTCAATGGAGGAAATTCTATCTGGACTCAATTCATCCATGGAAGTTAAAGGATTTCAGGGAAGGTAATAAGGGAACAGAGGGGGGTAAGGAAGGAACCTGTGTCTCTTGGACTTACTCCCTGTGGTTTCCCTAGGGCTACACCTTTAAATCTTTTGAAGCGCTGAAATGACGGAACCGAGAGAGAATCCGTCCAGGGACCTCCTCGAACACTCCTTTAAGTAATTAGGTGTGAAGGTTGACTGACTATCCAAAGTACCTGCCCTCAAGATTTGGCCGACTGCCATGTTCTCAAATGCCAACGAAGTACTAAGCCCTCTGATGTCGTGGGGTCTAGGCTTACCCGGAAGAGAAACCCCTACACTACTGTAGGCTCTCATAATCACCTGCTGTAGCCAGAAGATCGTATTTTTGGAGATTAGTTTCTTTACTAATCCTGAAGAGACGAACAGACACTTGATTTCAGGTTGAAGTCTGGCTGTCCTCTCTTAAGTACTTCAGTACTGCTCTGACAGGGCACAGCCGCAAGTCCCAGGGGTTGTCCGAACGGGGGATTGCCGACACCGAGAATCCTTCAAACTTGGGGTCCCAGACTGCTGGGTTCTAGGTCTTGGCCACGAAGGATGGTACAAACCTGAAGGTAGCTTCACGCCAGCCCTTCGAGTGTGACACCTCGTATTTAAGTCCATGAAGCTCTCCTACCCGTTTTGCTGATGCCAACACTAACAGAAAAACTGTCTTGATGGTGAGCTCTTTGTCCAAGATGTCCTTTAGGGGTTCGAAGGGAGGTTCTGACAGCATCTTCAGGACTCTAGCCACGTCCCACTGGGGTACCCTAACTGCCTGAGGGGGCACGATTGCTCGAAGCTCTTGATGAGCATTGAGATGTGTCTGGAGTAACCCAGGTCGATCCCCTTCAGGAGGAAGACTTTTCCTAGGGCGGCTCGGACTCCTTTAATGGCTGGGATGGACATATTTACCTCGTCCCTGGGTAGACTAGGAAGTCAGCTATCTCCGGGATAGAGGCTTTCAACGGCTTGATGTTCTTCGCGACGCACCACTTCGTGAAGGTAGCCCATTTTGCCTGGTACACAGCGGCTGACGACCATCTCAGGTACCCTGACATCCTTGTTGCCGTCTTCGCCGAATACCTTTCCTTCCTCAGGAGACGCTCGATAACCTCCACGCGTTAAGGCATAGGGACCGAGGGTTTTCGTGGAACCTTTGAAAGTGTGGTTGCCGGAGAAGGTCTGGTCTGTCCGGAAGGGGCCAAGGTGGAAGGCGGGCCAGTTCCTTTAGATCCGCGAACCACTCTCTCTCCGACCACCAGGGCGCTACCAAAGTCATCCACAGGTTGTCCGCTCGCCTCACCCTGTTGAGGACTTGCCTGAGCATTCCGAAGGGAGGGAAGGCGTAAACGTCGAGGTTATCCCAAGGGTGTTGGAAGGCGTCCTCGAACGCCGCCCCCCGATCTGGCTCAGGAGAACAAAACACGGGGAGCTGTGCGTTCAGTCTCGTGGCGAAGAGGTCTATCACTGGCAAGCCCCACTTCTGAATCAGTCTTGGCTACCTCTGGGTGCAAGGACCACTAGGACCCTACCACTTGACCCATTCTGCTGAGGTCGTTGGCCAGGACGTTTCTCTTCCCTGGAATGAATCTGGCCGAGATTTTGATCTGCTCCATTTCGGCCCATTCCAGGAACTCCGTGAGGTCGCACAACTTCGATTTTAGCCCTCCTTGCTTCTTTATGTAGGCCACCACCGTGGCGTTGTCGCACATCAGTGCCATGGTGTTTCCCCGGAGCCTCTGAACAAATTCTAGGCACGCTCTTTGCACTGCCATCATTTCCAGTACGTTGATGTGCAGGTTCTTCTCTTCGGCCACCCACCTTCCTCTCGCTGTGCTGTCGAGGAGATGAGCACCCCAACCCTCCTTGGATGCGTCTGTGAACAGGAGCATCTCAGGAGGGTCGGCTGCGAAGGGCATCCCCTTGAGGGTGTTTGATCTGTCGTGCCACCACTCGAGGACTTCCTTCGTCTCCGGGGACATCGGAACCACCTTGTTCCAGGCCTCCTTCAGGTTCCATTGTACTCCCCTGAGTTTGAGTCTCCCCTGTGGGACTAGCTTCTCTAATGACACGAGATGGCCTATCAGCCTCTGCCAGTCTCTGGCTCTCCTCGGCTGATCCGACAGGAAGGGCCGTAGGATCTGGTCCAAGTTGTCCAGTCTCTCCGCGGAAGGGAAGGCTCTCGCCAACTGGGAGTCCAGGACCATCCCGAGGTAGGTCATCCTGGTGGAGGGTATCAGTTGGGACTTTCTCCAGGTTGATGGTGATACCCAGGACGCTGCAGAACTGCAGGAGCTTCGCGCCTTGCTCCCTCAGTACTTCCCCTGAGGCTGAAAGCAACAACCAGTCGTCCAGGTACCGAATCAGGCGGATACCCTGTTCGTGTGCCCAGGCTGAGACTGTTGCGGAGACCCTCGTGAAGACCTGAGGGGCTGTGGACAGACTGAAGCAGAGGGTCTTGAACTGCAATGTTTGTGTACCCCATTTTACCCTTAGGTACTTCCTGCTGGAGTGGTGGACAGGGATCTGGAAGTATGCGTCCTTGAGGTCTATGGACATCATGAAGTCTCCTTCCCTCAAGGCCGCTAGGACCGACTTCGGAGTGTCCATTTTAAAGTCGGTCTTGCACACGAACCTATTGAGGGCTGAGAGGTCTATGACTGGTCTCCTGCCCCCTGTCGCTTTCTCCACCAGGAAGAGTCTGCTGTAGAACCCTGGACCTGGGTTCTTGACTGGTTCCATTACCCCTTTCGCCAGCATTGCAGAGACCTCTTCTTGTAGGGCCGTCCTTCTCAAGGGGTCTTTCGGTGCCAACCATTCCGCCTGCAGATCTGGTATCAGAGGTGGGGGGTCCACCAGGAAGGGCAACCTGTACCTTTCTTTCAGGACTGTCACAGTCCACGGGTCCGATCTGTGGTCTCGCCATGCTTGCCAATAATGTTTGAGGCATTCCCCCACCTGAGGCTTCGGCAGGAGTAAGGGGGCCTCTCTCCCTATCTCCTTCGAGAGGCGCGGCCCGACCGACCTCATCTAGCGGCCGAATAGGAGGGCTTCAAGGCTGTCTGCGCAGCTGACGTTCCTCTACGGGAGGGCTGCGAAGGTTGCTGCCAGGATGTGGTAGGGGTGTCTCTCCTGGGCTGGTTAGGTGAGGCGCGAGGGGGGAGAGGGACATCGGAGGGTGACCTTCTATGGGCGGGTCTTTTCGCTGGAGGGGGTCTGGGTTCTCCCGCATCCTTTAGCTTCCTAACCCTCCACAATCTCTTCCACCTCCTTGAGGGGGAACACTGAGTCGTCCCACAGTGGAAGGCTCCTCAGGGACCTAGCTTCTCTGTCAGGGAGCCTCCTTACTAGTTTGCTGAGCACAGTGTCCCTTTTCCTCAGTATCCAGTTGGCGGCCTGTGCTATGGATTGATAGGATAGGAACTTTAGGGCCTTACCTCCCAAGCTAATCAGCTCCTTCAGCAAGGCCTGATTCTCCGGGATTGTGAGGTCGTGCAAGGACTGGAACCCTACCAGCGTGGAGGCCCACCAATCCAGCCACGATGTCACGTGAACCAAGTTCTTGGCCAGCTCCTCTATCTTGGAAGTCTTCGCAGGCGAGAAACAAATCGGGGCAGTGGTGGCCCTCTCCTCTGCTGCTCCTTGTCCCAAGATGACAACTGCTGGTTCCACCGCGGGGTATCCTTCTGAGAGGTAGAACCGGCTTTGTGTCTTCAGGCTCTGGAGAAGTCTAGAGGCGCTCTGGCTCTTGGGAACTTACGCATGGTTGGCCACGATCTTGTCAACGTGCGCCAAACCCAGCTTCACATCCTTAGCCAAAGGGAGGTCTAGCAAGGGCCTCTGTTGTACAGGCGCATCCACCAGCCTGCTGAGGCTCGAGAGCCAGACTTCGTCCGTAGAGGGCTCAGGTTCGTCCAACCTATGGTGATGCCTAATGAGGCCTATCACCCTCCTGTATGCTGAAACTTCCGCTGGCGAACCTTCTGCCCCGTCCTCTACATTCTCCGTTGGGCGCACCAGTTCTCGTGACGGAGGACCTCCGACGGGGGGAGTCATACGTGGAGGAGGCATCTTCCTGGGTGGTCCAGTCTCCTCGCTTCAGGAAGTAGGACGGTCATCGCCGCAGGAACGGAGGCCTCCGTCCTGGATTTATCCCTTCTTCCGGCGGACCAGGGCTCTGCGGGCTTGCCCGTCGAGGAAATTAGTTTCTCGTTCCGGACGATGCGTTGTAGATTTTGAGGCCGGGACGCGGCTGCCAGACCGAAGGGGCGACTCTCTCTCCCCTGGGCGGATGGAGTCGGAACCTTCGCGGACTTATGCCTGTCCCTTGGTGCCTGATGAGATGAGTCCCTCCGTCGGTCATACTTGCTGCTAGAGACAAAACTTACAGGTGAGCGGGACCTAGGGAGCCATCCCGAGGTGCTCGGGACTGTTTAAGCCCCCAGGAGTTGGCTACGGGGAATGGCGACCCGCACCCATTCTTCCGCCGGCGAAACGCTTCTCCTAAACTTCCTCCTGGGGGATCTAGAACACCTACTCACGTGGCGGGATCTTGAACAGGAACGTGAGAGAGAACGCCTCCTGCGGGACCTATCTCGCTGTCTCCTATGGTCCCTCGGGGTTCCGTCTTCCGATGAATAGGAGTAGGCCTTGACTGAGGAGCCTGAAGACCTGTAGGACCTCGCTGAAGGGCCTGAGTCGCGCCTTGTTGCTGGTGGTTCCATATGGTGTTCGGTCGGTGACGAAGGCTCCAGGAAGACTGCCGGGAACGTAGCTGAAGGCGTTGGAGGGGCGCGGGGGAGCTTCTCGCTGGGGAACCAGGTCTCAAACTCCTCTTCCATCCTCAGGGGAGATCTGAAGGGCGTCTTCGGAGGCGCCCACGCAAGGGTGTCTGACGGCGGAGAGTCGTCCTTCTCGGCGGCACCCTCGGCTGCTGACGCACCTGAAAAACCTGCCCAAGAGGCGGGAGAAGAGACTGCAGCAGTTTTACCCCACGTAGGATCGTCCGACGAGACGGGACCTGCTTTCCCAGGGCTCCGTCCCCCGAACACACACCCGCCCCTCCCTCAGGCACCCCACTTGCCTGTATCGAAGACACAATCCCACTGTCAGGTAAATCAGACTCCTGGGGAAGGACCACAGGCCGCTTCCCCACAACAGACTTACCTCAACCCCTACACTGGGTAAGGGAAGACGGCAGAGAGAGACTGTCCGACGAGACGCCGGGCGAAGCAAGAGGCGAAGACGCTGGGCTTCCTAGGTGAACATCGAGAGGCCTTCTTCTTCTTGGTGCCGTAGTGCACCCATTGCACCTCATTCCAGGACTCGCACTCCGGACACGTGGCTGTAGGGGAACACACACTGCCCCTACACGAAGAACACAAGGAGTGCAGGTCAACTTCAGCCTTAAAGAGGAAAGCACCACACGATTTGCCGGCCATAGGCCCAGGGCAACGACGGGTATGCTCCATATCCCACTAGTAAGACACCGCGAGACACAGGAACACAGAGGGAAAAGGATAGGGAAGAGCACAAAGGGACCGCGTGAGACACAAAGGGTCGCACTGGGTTAAGAGAGCGTCGGGATGTTAACCACGACACGACCAAAAACTTACTGGAGATCGAGACCTGAGCAAGCATGCTCTCTGACCCCGGGTCGTCTCTGGGAGCGTATCAGTCCACCAGAGGTTACCCCGCATCGAAAACGGGAGTAGGGTAAACCACATAATTCTGGTCGGTTGGGAGGAGATCCCAGATACTCCTAAGAAAGTAGTTCGAGGTAAGTACTCCGGAGGTGTTGGAACAACTACATATTAGCAGTCTCAAAAAGCCCAGACAGATCTGGAAGAGAAAAAGTGAGCTCTTTTGAATAGGTTTTTATGGAAGAAAGAAAGCACATTTGCTCTCCACAGAGTAAAACAAGTGATGTAACATGCTGGGTGGGTGTGTGAGTGGGGTGGCTGCGGATTGTTTACCTCGCATAATTTTATGGCTAGTTTCTAGCTATAGTAAAGAAAGGGAAAGATTTATATGTGTAGGAACAAATAGAAATTACTTTTTAAATTTTTAATTTTGACAAATTAAAATATTTTTATGGAGGTGCTGTGTGGTCTCTAAGACCCTTTTGTAGAGGAGCGACACAATTTATTCTCCCTTGGGAATGTGAGATGGCAGATCTTGAAGACAACATAGCACCTCCTCAAAAATAAGGTTTTCCTTCATCAAAGCCCACTTTGTAACAGCTTCTCATATTTTGTGCCAGACAAGGAACCTTTTTTTTTTCTTTCTTTCTTTGTCTATGTGCTGATATACCACTTTAAAATTATGAAAATTTCAAACTTTTTCTCAAAACTTCCAATAAATCAAATTGTGTATACAATGGGGTAAGAAAAGCATTATTGGACAAATATTTAAATGTTCTATTACATTACAAATGTTATAATCCTTATAATTAGACTGGTCTTATTCAGCAGTTGTTCAGCACAAAATCGTCTCTCTGTGGGGGGGGAAAAAAATGGTCATTCTTTAGTGTATTATCTTGCGTGTATTGTAAAATTTCTAGCAGTTATTGTCTAAGGTGTATAAATTTTCTATTACAGTCCTCGCTCGAAGTTAGTTTGTTCATAATTATGATTATTTGCATATGGAAAATTGTGATATAATTTGATTAATAATTTGGCTTTTCTCATCCACTTTGAGGAGCGCGACTCCCTACCTCTAGTGGGAATTTTGGAAATTCAGATTACTGTATTGCACTTTTGGCTGGGAGAATGTCTACATTTTAGGTTTCGAATAGCTTTTTTAATGAAAACAATTTTCCTTATTGCTAAAAAGTCTTTTTGTATATCACAAAGTCCCTTATGCAACCACTTTCTGACAGGTATGTATTTACTTACTTTTTCTTCAACAAATTTAAAGAAAAGAATTTATTCTACTGTAGTATTCCATATACAACAACCACCACAATTTTCAAGGATTCTCAAGGGCTTGGATTATCCATTTTCTTATTGATATGGAAGTCGTAAATAAACATTTTCTGTACATATTACTCTGCTTATTTATATATTAACAATTTTTGTTATGCTGAAATACACCTCAAGTGTCAGAGACACTAACTAACTTTGCTTAGAAAAATGTACAGGAGGAATATATTACGCTAGCCACGTCTTATTTTTGTGTGCGCATGTGGTTATGTCCTTATAATGCCTAGTAACCAGTAATAAAAAATTATTGCTAAAAGAACAGATATACAGAAGGTTCCCAACTGACAAACATTCTGGGATACAATACAAATCCAACGGAAAATAACAAAGAAAAAAATATTGTACATTTAATACAGCGAGAAAAATAATTTATAATAACCTGATTTATATTTCATATGAAATCTGACTATTTATTGACTTTTGTAACTGGAAATCATAGGGATTGGAGTCAGGTTAGGCCTGCACCAGGCAAAAATTTAACAAAATTCGACTTACAAACTAAGAAGCCGTTTATAAGTTGAGGACCTGTATACTATATACATATGTATTCTCAATCAACCTCTACAAAAGAAAATTAAAATTTGTGGAGAAGATTTGCCACTACTTTTTTTATATTGACAGGTTTTTGTCATTCAAATATGGAGTCACTTATTTTGAAAATCAATAAATTTCCATATGAAAAATAGTAAAAAAGAAAGTGTCTCAAATACATTGATAAAATAACAAAAAAGTGTAATATCCCGAAAGCTTTCATTTAGAATAAATATATTTTTTTCTTCAAAAAAAAAAAAAAAAAAAAAAAAATGGTTATAATTCCTGAACAACTAGATTTCACCATAATTGTGAGTTCACTCACTAAGGGCAGAGGTAGGGGTAAGATAAATAAAAAAACAAGGCAAAAGGACATAGATTGAAGTGAACATAAATTTGTAAATAACAGAAATGAAAAGGAAGGAGTAAAGTTTTATACTGTACAGAAGTACTTGCGCAAAATCTTTACATGACAAAAAGATAATTTGTATTTTTCCTAACCATACAAACCTTAGCTATTTACAATGGGTTTACCTTTTAGCGCAGCTGAAATGGCGAGCCATTAGAATTTAACAAGGGTGTATTACCCCCGCGCTAGTTAGCGGGGGGGGTAGGGGAGTGGTAGCTAGTTACCCCTCCCCCCCCTCACACACAGATGAATGCTCACTTTCACTTAGAGGTAGGACTTGTCTTGGGGGACAGGGCTGGTGGGCAAATATGTGTAAATAGCTAAGGTTTGTATGGTTAGGAAAAATACAAATGATCTTCGAATTTGTCATTTGTTCCGTAACCGAAATACAAACCACGCTATTTACATTGGGTGACTTACCCCTTAGGTAGGGTGGAAAGTCCCCAGCCATACTGGCTTTGGCTTTTCCCGGGGACTCAGAATCCGAGTGAGTCGCACTCGAGAAAAGGAGTCCCTGCACCTCACAAGTTCCTTGCTCCGCAAGGAACCGTGTGGCCTACATAAGCTTGTGTGTGAAGGAAGAAGTGTGACCAATCCTAGGCAGTTGACCTGGAGTTCCAGAAGGAACTCTGGGTTAGGACGTTCCCAATACCACCTCGTCAGGGTATGGGGGACGCGACAGTATTGACTCAATACTCGGAACACAAGGAAGCATGGTTTACCTGCAGAGGTTCGAGGTCAGCTATGCAGAGACCAGGATGCTGCTTCCCCGTAGAGGGGATGATGAAGAAAGAAATAAGGGCCAGACATACTTCTTTCGTTCATGCAGACTAAAACCTGATAACAATGCCCTCAACCTTCTGCTACCTGTCCAAAAAGGAGCCCAAGGTTAGACCAGCTGTTGTGTAGCCACCACAGAGCGATAGAAAACGTATCGAGACTCCTGTGGGTCACGCCACGCAGGAAGCGGGCTGCGAAGGTCATTAGACGCTTCCAGACTCCAGCTTGTAGCACCTGCGTCACAGAGTAGTATTACTCGAAGGCGAGGGACGTTGCGATGTATCCAACATCGTGCTGTAGGGCGACGTGACGGGGGAGGGTCTGGAGACAGGTCGAGATGAATGTCCTTGAGTCCGGGCTGAAGAGGTATACTGGTGACTCTCCCCCCGTGTCCTCCTTGTGCTCCCAAATCGGCTGCAACTGACAACAAACTGCAGCTGTTCCCAAAGCTAACCTCTCGATTCCTTTACTGGCAAGAAAGAGAAGGTCTTGGGACATCAGATACAGAATGGAGACTCGAAATCTTGAAGGAATTGGACCAAAGGGCCGGGACCCCCAGATTCTGAGTCTAGCCAACAACTCAGGAGCGAACCTGAATGTTGCCTTCCCCTCTTCCTTAGAAAGGGCGAAGTCGTACGAGACCAAGAAGATTGCTTACACACTGGCCGTTGCCAGAGTGAGCAGGAGACCCAAGGCGGAATACAATCCGAGGCCTGTCGTAAAGGGTCTTGAGAAGATCTCTTAAGGGACTAAAAAGTCCGAGCCATGCTCCAAGCCGGAGGTTTTCCTCCGACTAGGGCAGGGACGATCGTAGCTTCGCATGAGCGAGGAAAGATCCAGCGGGCAGGAAAAAGTTATTCCTTTAAGCCTGAAGGTCAGGGAAAGGCTGAGCGACAGGCTTCATTGCCGAGAGCGGAAAGGAGTTTCCTCCGGCCGAAAGGCAATAAGACCGTTATTGCTGGAGAAGAGGCCTCAAGGGAAGAGGTATATCTCCCACGGCACCAACCACCGAAGACTCTTCACTTTGCCTGGAAGACCCCTGCGGATGACTATCGCAGATGACGCGACCTCCGTACCGCGACTGTAGCGGGTTGTCTCTTCTTGAGGAGGAGGCGTAGTGTCTCCAGGCATGAAGCCGAAGCGACGCCCCGGTTCGGGAGAGATGTTGCAGTGTGGTTGTTTGAGTAGTCTGCGCCGTGGGAGAAGCTCTCCCGGGAGTTCCGTCAGGGGAAGCAGAGGGTCCAGAAACCGTTCTGCGCATAGTCCCAGTGGAGCTCTCCCATTGAAAGGTTGACGGACAACCTGGTCTTGTTGAGACCCATTGTCCACAGACAAAAAGGAGGGAAGACGCAGGCGTCGATGTTGTCCCACCATCACCGGAATGCATCTTGCCAGAGTCTCAGGGTCTGAGACTGGGGGGAAGAACAGCGGAAGCTTGAGGTTCCAAGCTGTCGCGATCAGGTCCCCCAGACCAGGACTTGCTGGTTACTCAAGGCCAAAGACCCCCAGGTACACTCTCTCTACGAGGCTCTGCTCGGATAGTCGGAGAGAACATTCCTCTGCCTGGAATGAGAGAGCCAATGGTGGTATTGAGAGTATCTCAATCATCCCGGTATCTCTACTGCAAGATGTGAAGGTGTGAAAATGCATCCCCTGCTGGTTAGAAACACGCCAGAATCATGAAGTCGACGCGCACGGAGCGACTCTGCAGGCGCTGTAGGATCTGTAGAGGGGCCAGACTACGGCCCCTAAGCCTGCCTGAATGATGGAGAGGTATCCTTCAGGTCTTGACCATAGGCCTGGACCGGAACATGCCCCCCCCCCTTTCTTTGACGAGTCCGAGAACAGCATCAAGAATGTGGGGAAAGGACAAGAATATCCACTACCATCAAGAGGTTCCGTAGCTCAACACCCATTGCAGGTCTAATAGTTCCGCTGGTCCCATGGGGCCCAGGAAGTCCGGTTAATCGTTGCCTGAAACCACCGGAATTTGGACCGCCCCACATGGAACTTATCCTGAGGCGACCGTTCGGACTATGAGGAAAGGAGAACTAGGAAATGTTCCAAGGTAGGGCTGAAAGCTCTGCTTGACTGAGAACAGGTACTGCGACTCTCCTCAGTCTTGCCACAGTCAACTGAAAGGAAGGCTCGGAGGATGTGGCAACAGAATCTGGTGTCCCCAGGTGGTCACCCATCCAAGTACCGACCAGAACCGACGTTGCTTAACCTCGCTGGACGGACGAGAAGCGGGGTTTCCAACGTGGTAAGGCCGTTGACTCAATATCATGGCCAGATACTCCAGATGTTGAGGCAGAAGAAGAGAAGGCTCCAAGCAAAATACCATGAACCCACACTCATGGTAAGCATCCGGAAGCTTGTCCCGGCGCTGAAGAAGGTCGAACCCGAGCCTACCGGAGTTGACCAGCCCTCCAAAAAGCAAAGGAGGCGGAAGCCTGCACCTGAGCGGCCATGAGGAAAGCAGGGAGAGTTCTCTGGGGAAAAAAACCTGCTATGCCACGGCGGGATCGCCTCACTGCATCATAAGCAGGAGTACTTGCAGTCTAGGCTGAATTCCACGAGCTCCCTGGAAGATGGATGGAATGGAAACTGAAAGTAACCGATCCAGGGTTTAAGGAGTCCTGTCGCCTCGTTACCAGTCTGATCGATTCTGCTGTTCTACGCTGGCCGAAGTTTGTTCGACAAACTTGATCAGGGCTGAGAGGTCGACTACGGAACTCACCTCTCAGATCCTTCCTTACAAGAAAGGATCGACTGAAGAGGTCGGGGGTGAAGCCGTCGATGATCCTATGGAGGACCTTCACTTAAGGTATGGATCATTCTGCCCAACCGGGCAACTCTTGCCGACGCTATGGCACAGAGGTTCAGAGACACTGAATTTGCTGACAGAGACGGCAGGCGCGATATCCTTGGCTGATCACAGAGATCGTGCGGGAATGGGCATCGGGAAGCTGTCATCCGGATGAGTAACCTTAAGCATTCTCCCAGCGTGAAACCTGCAATCCTAGAGTTCGTGAACTCTACCGCTCCCTTTAGGATCGATGGCGATCGTTGACGCGTAGGAGATCGCTGGCGAGCAGGTGGACGTTGACGCGTCTAAGGTCGCTGGCGAGCTCATGATCGCTGACAAGCCGAAGGCAACGCGTGGAAGCCTGCGCAAAGAAGAAGAGTCCTTGACCCAGACCTGAACCGAAGTTCTAAATAGCGTGGTTTGTATTTCGGTTACAGAACAAGCTTGAATTATAAAACAAATGGCCAGGCTTACCTCGGGTGATTTGTCATAAATGAAGTGATTATATAATGGAAATCCTATCATTTAAATAAGAAAAATGGAAAGAAGGATAATTATAAAAATAATGTCATAAGAGGGTAAAGGAAACTTGAGTAAAAATAATACAAATATATATATTTGTTAAAATGAAAGTTGAATTATAAGGATTAGGGACCAAAGAGAATGGAATTAAAATAAGCATAGTTAACATTCTAACTGATTTATCAGTTTAAAAATATTGACTTTACAGTGCTGTTGACGGGCTGGAGCCTATCACCTCGATGTGGAAAATTCTGTCTCGAAAAGGAAACAAACCTTAGGTGCTTCCTTGAGGCAGGATGGATGGGAACCTGAATGAACGCATCCTTTAGATCTAGGGTCAGAAGTAAGTCGTTTTCCTGATGGCCTGAATAACAATGGCCGAGGTCCCCATTTTTTAACCTTATTTGTAAGACAAATAGATTCAAGTGGCACAAATTCATGATGCATCTCCAAACTCCCATCAGCTTGTCTACTACGCATAAATTGCCGCAGAAGCCCGGAAAGTCGTCTGAGACTTACTCTATGGCTCCTTTGGCTGTCTTAGATACTTCCTCTAGTAAGAGGAGGTCCTTTAATAAGCCTCCAATGATTGGGCTGTCAGAGTCTGAGTGGCAAAGACAGCATATGAATGGGACACGATATCCTGAATGCAGTGCTTTCATAGTCCAGGGATCAATCCCGAAGAGCTGCCATCCACGCCTGTGACTTTGTATGCATCCCCTACCATTGGTAACTTGGAGGAAATGCCCTCCCTAACAGAAGCCTCTACGGTTAGGCTATCGAAAGTCTGTAAGAGGAAGAAGTCATCTTTACTGGACAATCTGCTTAAAAAATGGGAGTATCATTGAGCTAGGTGAGGGCAGGCTTCCTCAGTGCCACAGCTCTCTCCATAAGAGAACCCTGACTGACTTTCTCTGGTTTTCTAAGGCAACAGCCAATGGAGAAAAATAGAGAGGGTAATCCACCAAGTTGGAGTTCCCCAGTGTCACAGAAGACAACTGTTTAGTGCATCTAGCTAAGACGGCTTCACATCTTTTTAGAAAATGGATGCCTCAAAGAGAGACTGTCTGCTAGACTAAGAATTCCCGAGACTTGGTTTCTGACCTCAGGAGGTCTTCTAATTGCTTCAGGATGCTCTCAGCATGTGGATTTTCTGTAAAGGTTGATATTGCCCACGACCAGTGGTCCAGTCAGGAACATGCCCACGACCAGTGGTCCAGTCAGGAACAGGCCTGAATATCAGACATGGCTGCTACCTCCATATTCTACATTTTGGGCCCCTGGATAATGGAATGGAGGTTAGGTAATTTGTCACTAGGTACCAGGTTAGCTAGAGTGGAAATAAAATCTCCCCTGGCATAATAGCGCCAAGAAAGGCAATTTGAAAGCCCTGCTGTTTTTCAGTGAGTTCTTCAAGGGTGAGACTAAGGTGTTAAATAAATCTAGTGTCTCGGGTCTAATTAGAGTGCGCCACAGCAAACCTATAATTCAGGCTTACAGATTGAGGGAATAATTGTCTATAACGCACCGTTTATTAGTGATTTGCATGAGAGGGGGCTCATTTCGGCCACCCAAGCGACAGAATAGGATAATTCTTGATAAAGTTATGCTTCCAAACCAGATATTGGAACTTCGAGGGGGGGGGGGGGGGTCTACATTAGTGGAGCTGGTGCCCATGCGCTGCAAAGTTTTTCCAGAGAGTTATTAGCATGATAATATCCCAATCAGGAATGGCTACATTTTAAAGTTAAGTGGTGGTTCTACCTTGATAGACTTATTAGAAAATTTAGTGTTTCTTTGAACATCTCTCCTCTCTCTAACATTATTCAGTGAATGGAAAGAAGAGGCAGAGAAAGAACGGGAGGATTCATGCTCACTTTTAGTAAAGAAGTTTCTACCTCTAGCCGTTTGTGAGGGAATGACACCGAGTTCTCTTCCCAAACTCAATTTGTGAGAGGAGGATTTCTCTGAGGCAGGCCACCCAGGGTGCTTCCTACGAAGACCGTGTCTTACCCGTCTGATTACTGTGATATCATCTGTTTCAGATGGGGTGTCACTCAAGGAAAATATAGAGATAAAAATTCCAGCACCCTTTCAAGCCTGAAAAGAAGGTTCACATGAAAAAATAAAGTTTATATTATTCAAAAAAGAAAAAAAAACAAACTTCGAATCGATACGAACATTAGGCCAGATACGTGTCTGAGTAGGTTGTGGTAAGGCGATAGGTTTGTCATTCATATAACCAAAAGTTGTTGAAGATTGTAAGCTGAAGCTACCTGATATCGAGCTGAAGCAGACAATGGAACATGACCATGAGGGGTTCCATCCATATACTGTACACGTATTATGAGATGACATAAGATAATAGCCACCCCGCGACTGCGAGGAATATCATTACATGTTGAAATGGCAGCACGTTGAGGGACTTCATCATACGTGGGCACAGCGGTGCGTTTAGTGACATCATCACGTGTGGGCACGTCTGGGCTAAGTCTGGTAGGTTCAATACGTGTGGAATTAGTGAATGTGATGTAGTTACTATCGACTACCAAGCA